>NW_019392858.1:0-4822 GCF_000648675.2 Cimex lectularius | reverse complement strand
ATTCCTATGCCACAGAAGGGTTCGGGCCCTATCAGCGGTGTGGCAGCCCCTTTCCTTGCAAGGGTGTCCGCTTTCTCATTGCCTTCTACTCCCATGTGTCCTGGGACCCAGCAGAGGCTGACTTTATTCTGCATACCTAGTGTGTTTAATTTGTTCAGCACCATCCTTGAACTAATGATACTTGAGCTTAGTGCTTTGATGGCTGCTTGCGGGATTCGGAGACTTTCAGTTCTGTTATTCTGCATTTTATTTTATTTATTTTTAAATCACGCAACAAGGAATTGTTTGTGCTCAGTGAATGATCTCCAATGTACTTAACTCGTTTTCGTTCATTTCTACGTTCCTCTTTGGTACTATGCAATGTACGACTAAAGGAATTGGGAACCATCAGCTGTGTGACAGCCCCTTTCCTTGCAAATGCAGATGTTTATTCTCGGTTCTTTATTGCCCTTTAGTCCCTGAAACCCTGTAGACAGTGAGTCGATTTTGAATATCTAACTTATTTATTTTAGGCCTTGAAAGTCAGAACCAACATTATGTTGATGCTAATCGAGTTCAGTGGTTGGTTTTCACGAACTTCACACACACACACACACACACACACACACACACACACACACACCACTACCACACTAAACCACCACTGAATGCTACGGAAAACAGCTCAAGGGGTTTTAAAATAAAAACTCTATAAAATAGTAAAACCTGTTATAAATGAAATTACAACGCCAGTAGTTAGACAACATTCGACAATTAAATTTTACATTAAAAAAAGCCGAAATTATAAATCACTATGTTAAACGTGGATTACGCTTCACTTTGGTTTCTTTATTATTCGTATTTTACAAATTGTGCTTATTAAAGTATGTAAGTTAAATTTTGAAAGAAACTTCACTTTTTATTCAGTGTTTTAAACTTTTTATTAAAAAAATGTTTTTAAATTATAGTTTTCTATTTTTTTTTATTTTTCTTGTTATTTGTAAGATTTTTGTTCTATATTAAATATCGTTCTATTAGTTCCACATATTTTTAAAAAATCATATTACATGGAAATATCCTCACTCAACAAGTACATCTATTCGCATGTCTTTAAATAATGCGCTCAAGGTAGAAGGTGAAGAGGCGAGATGTTGCATAAAATATAATCATTCACATTTTTCCTTGTGCATAAAAATATCTTTATAGTTTCTGTTTTCGAAGCCTCATGTAATTCGACATTTTCATTCAAGTCCAACACCCGGGAAAAGAAGATCGAGCGTACATTTTTCATGTGATTGACACCTCATCATGCTGCGAGGTCGTGCCACACGACCCCACGTCTTCATCGTTTCTATGAGCCATAAACAAATAGAGTTTGTGCGAGGGTGTGTGTCAACGGCGCATCTATTATTCATCGGACAATTTCTCCAGTTGGTTTTTATACATTTTCGACGGTCTATTCGTCTAGGCCGTTGAGCATTTGTTACACAAAAACAAAATCCACGTGGCTATATCAGGAGGGTCAAAACAAAAGAATAAATTCTAGAATTTTTGTTTAGTAAGAACAATAATAACTATTCAGAAATCGTGAGATACGGTCTGGTGTGACGTAGTTGTCAGAAAAACATTTTCTTTATCGTGCCAACGTTTCGATATTTATTGAGATCATCTTCAGGGCCTGGGATTTATAAATATTGCTTAAATTTAACAAATAAATGTAGGACTTGGAAAAAAGTGAATTTATACAATGCAAAAAAATATTGTTTATATTCAATCAAAGTATTTCTACAAGTATTTTGTTAAAATTTAAACAATGTTTGTAAATCCCAAGCCCTGAAGATGATCTCAATAGATATCGAAACGTTGGCACGATAAAGAAAATGTTTTCCTGAAACCTACGTCACACCAGACCGCATCTCACTATTTCTGAATAATCACCGACTAACAGTCACTAATCACCACACAACAATAATAACAAAAATACTGTTTTGATTCTGTAATTTTCCGTATAACAAAAATAATTGTGTTTCAAAATTTTGGCGTCTTATTGGATGAAGTATTTAAAACCTACATCTTTAACAATAAAAATTGACAGATATCTTTTTATGAAAAGCTAAACAAATAGTTTATAAGTTAGTGAGACTATGTACAAAATTTCATTGTCTTCTAGCATAAATTAAAATAATTATCTATTTTATTTTAATTATTTTAGTGTATTTGTTTAGTGTTTGTTAACATAGATCGTCGGAAAGAAACTGAAGCACACATTTCGCACATTATTACATAATTTTGCCCTTAGTTAATTCATTTCTCTTTTTTTTGCTTCTCCTATACGTAAATACGTACTGTTGTTGTAATCACTTATCATAGGCTCCAATTTGTTATACAATTTATGAATATGTATACCAAAAAGGAAACCTATAACAAAATCATTGGTGTCCTATAATAAAAGTAATATATATTGTGAGTGACATTTAATGTAACTCAATAAATTCACTAGTTTTCGTGGTCCGCTTGACCAAATAATAACTTTCAATTAATTAATCTGTATTTAAGGTATCCACTCGGACACTAACTTCCCAGCTCAACCTCACCTTTTGAATTTTCCCTCCTTTTTGGAAAATGCAAAAGTCGAGTGGATCGAAGTCACTATAGCTCAAGTGGTAGAGCAGCGGCTATTTAGCCGAAGGTCGTGGGTTCGAATCCCGCCCGTGACACTGACTTTTTTATATCAACCAATACCTTAAATACAGATTAATCCATTTAATGTAACGTTTACAGTTTTGTTGTTAGTGGTAAATTTTTAACTTGGTTGTGGAGTGTTTTAAGACTCGTTTGTTAATGTATATTCAGTGTCAAAAATAAAAAAATCCCTAAAAATTACTTCTCAACCATAAAACTTTTCTACTTTCTTCTCAACGAGACAACTTGCGGATTCGATCAGAAAATCGTTTTTCAATACAATTTTCAACATATTACAACATTTTTTCCATTTTCTAGATTAATAATAGGCCAGCAATCGTAGCGAGTATATATTTAAAAAAATACCCAGAAGCGGAGAAATAATTTTGTTAGTATTAAAACAAGGGTACAATTGTGTCAAAACTTAAAGTTGCTGCCAAATCGTATTTTAAAATTCCTAGTTCTGAGAAGACTAGAAAACATAAAACAAAAAGTGGCGGTTGTAATAAATTAAACAAATTTTGAGAAATATCAATAAATGGTAACTTTTTTACCTCCCTTTGTACAACTAAACTTTAGGAAAAAATTAAAAAAAAAATTGTCCTGTTTTATTATCTCAGATGATGAAGACTTTTCAGGACAAACTTAAAGTGAAAGAAAAAAGGTAGATACCATCAATAGATCCATGGATGCCTCTAAATACAACATAGCTAAGAATTGAAGAGGGGAGGCCAAAAAGCTTTTTGATAAAAAATTTCAGAATTTCTCAACAATGTCATAAAATCCAAGATATTTGTAGTGATTTACAATTTCAACAGGTAATCCCTTGAACGAAAATCTGCCAGTCCAGGCAAGTCTGCGACTCTTTGTAAAAATAACCACATTAGATCTGGCAAAGTGAGCAGCCAAATTTCCTTTCTTTCAATATCTTTAACCAATTTTTTACATTCTTTTAGGAAAAATGAACCATTTCCCTCTAACACGTATAAATGTTTTAGAAATGGGGTTTCATTCCTAAACATGAAAGAAATGGGAAAACAAGATTACTTGAGAGATCTCCTCTGAAAAAATAAAAAGAGAGAACAACTAAATAAAGTTCTAAAATATATGTAATTTTTAAGTTTAATATAATCAAAGACAAGGATTTACGTATTTCATCATTGTTTGGAATTCCCTCTTGAGATTCTAGCAGTAGATTACCATCACGTATCGTTCCATCATCCTTGGTACTTTGCTCCATCGTTGCGATGTAATGGTGGAGCGTTTCACCATTTTCTTCATCCTGGTACTCGAGATTTTTATGAAAATACTGTAAATATAATTGTAGAATTTGCAATTTTACAATCCTGTTGCATCCAGTCCATGCAAAATTGTTAGTAGTTGGGATTCTTATTAGCAGCCAGAAACTACTAAAGCTGATCGATAACCGTAATAATTGGTTGTTTGTATTGCGGTATTTTTTTTTTAAAATAAATTTAGTGTAGTCTCATTGTTGGTTTAAATGTATTGGTAGCTTTTCAAAGATCTATCTTCCTTTTCATGGATGTAACTGCATAAGCATGTTAATTTTGCTTTTCGAAAGTAAATTGGGTTAAACGATGCCGTCAATTTTCCAATTTTGTGGAACTCCACGATCCAACAAACTTCAGCAAATGCCAGACGTGTCATTGGGAGTAGTGCTGAAAGCGGATATGATAATGAGGATTTGAATTTAACACAGCTTCCCAGGGGGTTGGGCACGTGCACGGGCCCGGTTTAGAATTCAAGGGTGGCCGTTGTCTATGCGAATCCGCCTCAACCCCGCCGGTCTTTAATACCCGACAATCTTCCTTTCACTTTGCCATTCCCTTCCGATCATTAAACCGAACCGCACTCTGAATGCACAAAAGCCGGACTGAGCGGCATATGATTCGCAGGGGTGGGCAGGCAAATCAGCCTGATCGACTCAATCGTCAACGTGTGACGCAGAGGAAATTCAGATGCAGATGCGTATCAAGCTCAAATGTGAAAGAGCTACGATCTAAGCAGAAGAAATTTGCAACGAAAACGACCAGAAAAGTCGATAATGAGCATTCTATTGGGTTGTCCGGAAAATAATGCAGGATTTTAAGTTTTCATTAAAAAAAATCTATATAAAATATTCTGTTTACGTTTACAGGAT
>NW_019392857.1:476709-586646 GCF_000648675.2 Cimex lectularius | reverse complement strand
TTTTTTATATTTGTTATATATATTATTTATGATTATTGTATTACATAATACATGTAATATTTTAAATGAAGCATGTAGAATAAAGTATTTAAAACAATCAATTTGATAGTTTTCTTAAAAGCATGGTTTTAAAAATAAGCTTACAACAAAACCTATAATTATTATTTATGGTAGTTATCATAAAATCGTGGTTTTTAAATTTTTTATGTATATTTAACCTTCTTATTTTAAGATATAAGGATAAATGCTAGGAGGAAAGGGAACTGCTAACAAACTAAACTACTAAATAATGCGCTAAAGATATTACATCAGGGACACGTTTTATCCAAAATATATTTTTCTCCAGCTTTATTAGGCGTAATACATAGTACAGAAAAAAAGTACAATTGGTACAAATTTCCTAGTACCTTTGAAAACTATGTACATTAATATAACAAAAATTGTTGCTACACACACCCTAGAGGTAGATCATGTTTAAGTACTGCCAGTAGTACAATGATAGAAAAGAAGGGTTGAGGGGAAAACTAGTGGATGGGGAACAAAACATTTCTAAACCTGTAGAACAAACCTAATAATAATAGGTACAATTTGTAAGAATAGATTACCGAAAATGGAAAATTGCTTTTTTAAATAGCAGTAATCACTATTTTTTCTAGCCACATATTCAAGCTGCCAACACTCGAGGTTTTTATATATTTATTTTTTTGGATATCATTTGATCTCATTAGGGACCAAATGGAACCACTTAGGGCCTACATACAGAAAACAGTTCAACATAAATGTTAATTATTCCAATTTATTATTCTTTTTATATAAGAGTTTTAGCTGAGATGAAAAATGAGTGTTACGAGCGGGAGGCAGTCAATTAAGCCCACTAAACACTCTTTTCTCATAACTTTAAAATAGCCAGTAAAACTATAAAATTATTCACACTCCTTTTTCCAAAATTAGAGATCCCACACCAATAAGAATTAAGTCTAATGTGATTTACAAATTCATTTGTATAAATTGTCCGGCAACTTACATTGGAATTACATTCCAGAACCTGGGTAAAAGGGTAAAACATTTACTGTGGATTTACATCAACAAAGATAAACACAGCATCAATTACAGATCAGACACATGTAAACTCAGTCGCAGCTACGCTAATATCATTAATCAAATTCAATATCAATAACGTACATATAACATACAAATGTATAATGTAACATATAAAACAATCGTTATACTCCACACATCAAACAATTCTACAAATTCTGATTCTTCAACAATTTATCTCTCCTTTCTTTAATAATCCCCGTCTGTAATAATCTTGAAATCACCCTTTTCCCATTTTCGGCCCTTTCACCCCAAAGAAGCCGACGTCTCATAGAAAAATGAATTTCTATCCTTACTTCCGCCCCTACTCCTTCGAAATCAAACATATATAAAAAAACATTAATATCGCACTTACGCTCTCACCACGACACACAACAATGACACATATACGCAAAAAACACACACTTTAAGTGAGTACAAATATGTTGATAAAACCTAAAATTTCTATATTTTGTACATCATTGTATAAATTCATTTTCCCATCTTACATGTATTTGTATAATTCAGACAATGTTTATAAATACCAAGTCCTGAAGATGATCTCAATAAAGATCGAAACGTTGGCACGATAAAGAAAATGTTTTTCCAGATGTACATCACACCAGACCGCATCTTACGACGTCTAAGTAATTATGACAATTAAACAAATATGGATTAATCAATGTTAATTTCGGTTAAGGTAGCACGCTATTTATAGGATATCTCATATCATATTTATTTTGGTTTACATTTGTTCATATAATTTCCAACTTTATTAACAAAATTCTTTTAGGTTTCGGAAAGGTATGGTACAAGAAAAATATGATATTTGGGCGAGAGTCATAGGAAGTATTCCAATCAATATTTAAAAAACATAATAATTTTTTCTTCATGTCTGTTATTACAGTGACAGCTAACCACATCTTAAAAATTATAATAAAGCGATAAATAAAAAAAAGAAAATCAGATAGTGTTGAATAAAAACTTTCTCGTGATTCGTTCTTGAAAAGAACTTTTATCTAGAAGTTTTATTTTTCCCTTAATTTTTCAATGAATGGATATAACCCTTCTCTGACACTTTTATTAACTCTTGGACATTAAGACTTTCTTAATTTTTCTTTTACGAGGAAGTTTTTTCCTTTCCTATACAAAGTCATTCTGATTGGTAAGAGGATGAAGTGGATTCTGATAACAATACGCCCGAGGGAAGAAAGCTAAATGAAGAACCTCCATTAACATTCTAAGGATGGATTTCTAAAGGCCAAGAGAAGACGTGCTAAGTATTTGCCGAGTTTTGAGAGGATCTCGTTCTATGACCCGCTATCTGAACTTTTGAGAAATCGTGACGATATTGTCTGGAAGATCTCGAAAATAAGAAAAAGGTCTTTATACCGTTGCGGTCACTTTCCGTTCCAAAGCAATACTAAGTTTCTACCCACATAAATACTTCATATCACATGCAATGTCGTTCAGTACAGCTCTCTTTTGTATTTTTTTTTTCATCGTGAAAATATTTTAAACTATATTTACTCTCTAGAAATGTTTGTGAAGCTTTACACGTAGACATGTCTCTATTTCACTGTTGCTAAGTAGTTTTTTGTATTTTCCCAATACAATAAAAATGACAGATAGTTTTATCTAAGTCTTTTCGTTACTATCTGCCATTTTAAAATATCTTACCAAAATTTTTTAATAAATATATTTATTATAACTACCCATTTAAATAATGCTTACATTCAAATATATGTTTAATATAATAGAACAGAAAAAATATGTTTATTCATAACCGAGTAAGGACATATTATATTATCAATGTACAAGAAGAATTAATTCTGAAAATTTCTTCGTCAGCTGGAGACTTTTATAGTTTTGAACAATGTAGTTATGACTTTCATCTCGAAAGGTTGCCACTCCTCGATGTGCTGACTTTAGAGTTAATACATCTGGGAGTTAACCCACCCCGTTATGTGCCTGGGTCGCTAGTATCCCCTTAAGCCAAGTGCCTAGGAGATCGTCGCATCCACACCAACTGTGTTAGGAGGCTATCGACAGGTCCAAACGCATTCCATCTATAATCTAGCCTAATACTTACTAATTAAATTGGATAGATCAGTTGCACAAATAAATAAATTCATACAATGCACTCATTCCGATTAGTCGGTGAAGTACCGGGTATTCCTTCACGACCTATACAAAATATCAATAATCTAACCTAAACTGGGTCGATAAGGTACTTTTATAAATATTCCGCCATTGACCCTAAACACACACACTGGTGGAGGACCGTCCCCACTCACAATAATAAATGCACGCATTCAAACAAAACACATAATCACAATGGAATATAACTACATACAGTGAAAAAATACTCGTCTTCTACAAAACAGAACAGGGGGACAAATAAAACCACTGCTGTGTTCAACAACCATTCTTCAATCTGGCGGCATGCCTACACGCTCTATGTATGGAGCCAAGGCATGACATGTTTATGTGCGACACATCGAGCAGTCTGTGCATAAAGGACACCTGCTCGTACCATTTTATTATATAAACTTAGTTAGAATTATTTAAACTTTTCGTATTACTGTACTTACTTATTGCTCGCTAATTTATAAAAATATAATTACTAACTATTAATTAAATAAAGTAATAATAATATAAATAGATAGCAATTAATATACTAGAAAAATAATAAATGTATGCAATAAACACTAATAATAAATATAAAATAATAGGTATATTCCATTCAATCATTTCGTGGTCCGATTGACTAAATAACTTCTTTCAATTAATTAATGTCTATGTAAGGTATTGGTTGAAATGAAAATCGTGGGTTCGAATCCCGTTCGTGTCATTAGATTTTCATTTCAACCAATTCCTTACATAAAGGTTAATTAATTGAAAGAAGTTATTTGGTCAATCGGACCACGAAATATAATGGATTTAATAAGTAAAACGAAGTGTATCTTCACTATAGCTCTCCGTGACCATTTAATTTGCGCCGAGTATCGAATCCTTATTACACGACATTTGAAAAATGGCAAAAAAGAGGGAAAAATTCGAAAGATAGGATGAAATGGGAAGTGGGTGTCCGAGTGGATCGAGGTTACGATAGCTCAAGTGGTAAAGCAACGGCTTATTCAGCCGAAGATCGTGAGTTCGAATCCCGCTCGTGGCACAAGCTTTTTCATTTCAACCAAAACCTCACATAAAGATTAATTAATTGAAAGAATAGTTATAATGTTTTTTTATTCATTTGTTTAGTAGTAGTACAGATTCAGTTGGTTAGTACTTCACTTTCAACTGTTTTAAAATATATTAAATACATGTGTACATATGAATGTATTCAATTTTTATGACCAGTAATTTGAACATATCGGAAACACTTGTTTAATTAACAAATAGAATTGAATTCAATCAATAAAGTTCATCTCATTATTTTTTGGGGACGACATTTTCTAGTTAATTACTAATGATAGTATATATTCTGATATCGCATTACAATCTATTGTCAAAATTGTCATTTATCTCGCAAACTTACCCGGGTACTTTTCTCAAATTAGATGGAAACGTACGATTAAAAAGTAATTTATTAAATTTCTCCTCCCCCACTATTTGTCATAGGACTGGGTGTAATTTATACGGCAAGTTAGGCCTAATGACATTACAACGATAATTCCTTATTAACTAAGGCTTCGACGAAATCCCTTTATGATAAGCACGCCAAGCGAGCTTGTTCAACGGTTTTCACTCACTAAAATTAGTTTTTTATTGTTTATTAAATATATTAAATCTGTATTTATTTAAGGATATTAAACATTAACTGAACGTGATATATTGTTTGAAAAATTACAAGAAGCTACTTGTAAACGTAAACAAAATTAATTATCCACAAAATGGACTGTTAATGTAGTTCATGGTTGCGATGATACGAAAGTTGAAAATACAGAATCATGACGTTGTTCTAAAGTCACTATTAAAGGTTATGTTTGACTTTTCTAGAGTCTATGGTTGTTAATGAAATGGGGCACATCCTATCTAATGCATGAAATGAAAGCAAATTTGTTAGCGAGATGTTTATACTGGTTTTGCAAGGAGCGTAACATGAAAGTTTGCAAAAAACAAACAAGTAACTCTCGCCTCGGAATAACAAGGAACGATGAGCGGAGAGACAGATTGTTTTGAAATGTAAAGTAGAGAAACTTCAACTCGGCAACATCAGCAATGGTTCGAGGCCATTAAATTAATAACTGCGTGCCCGTTCCTAACTTGCATTATTATTGTAACATTCACGTACTATTTTCTATGTATTCTTCGTTGTGATCTGTCTGGGTTATCAAATCTGTAGGCCGATGAAACCTAATGGATAAGTTAATAAATTGATTTAAAAAAAAGATCTTTTGAATGAAGATGAAAGTGGGACAAATTGAATATGGCGAAATGTTGAACGTTTGATAAATATCAAAACACGCGAGAGTAGAGAGAGAGAGAGAGAGAGAGAGAGAGAGAGAGAGAGAGAGAGAGAGAGAGAGAGAGCGAGAGAGATACCAGTACTCGAAATAGTCGATATTGCTCAAGAATCGACAGAAATTATTTGATACTAAGGAGCACTTACTCATGTTAGTACTTTTTCGTTTATTCATAAAGACCAACTTACTATTGTGGACTTTGGCTAAAATACGCCCATGAGTTAAAATAATCAAGAAATTGCGAGTTTTTTCATTTTTAAGTCAAGTTATCAATAAGTGACCCAATGTCTATTTAACGTATACTCTAATTTGTTTATTTAGCTAAAGATAACGTCGAAATGTATAGTGCGCGTGTATACAGAAAAGTTATAAAACAGTTTGTCCATGAATTTCTGTTTTCCTTTCGAGATTCCTCTTCATTTGGAGAATGAAAACCTCACACTTTTGTCATGAAGTATCGCCCTCGGGGTCCGGCTCTGTGGCCTAATTAAGTCAGAGGGAATAGGCATATTTTGCGGAAGAATTCGTCAACTGGAGTGGAGATGAAAACAATATTTAAACCGAGCAAACCATTTTACACGTATTTCCATATAAATGGGGGCGGCGAGTCCCACACCGTTAAGATTTATACAGCCACCCCTTCCCACGGTCCTGTTTACAGCTACCCACCTCACATAATCAAACCCGCATAACAAAAAGGAATCTGCCTACGTATTGTTCGTCGAAGCGAAGGGGTGGGGCTCGTGGATTTGCATATGTGAGCTTACCAATCTGCCCCTACAATTGTCACCTTGATTATTTTTTACGTCCACTCGTTTTATTATTCGCATATAAACTTGTTTAAACAATGTCATTTTTTCTGGTTTTGAATTGCAGGAACAAAATTTAAAATTTCGCTGATCATCTGGAAACATTTCACGCAACCTAAGAGTTTAAATAAAATTCCGACTGGAGAAACTGTTTTTTAAATAAACCTTTCCGACCATACCAACTTGGATTTATTTAAAAACATTCAACGGTCGTAATAAAAAAAAGGTAAAACTCCTTTTTTTGGCCGCCTTGCATCAAAGAACGATTTGGCCCTTCCGACTGAATAAGAAATAACTGGACCGGAAAGGTGAATGTTTTTACAAAAATAAACATCAAACCCCATTTTTTGCTCAATATTCTGTCTGACTTCAAAAATTACTTTTTCTTAAATATCTGGAAACCCAGTTTTTACATAGGGAAACACTCAGTTATTAACACAGTTAACACTTTACCTTTTCCATTTGAGCATGAATAAAATAAATGAAACTAATTTAAACATAATGCATTATTTAAATCTTTTAAATTTGATGGTTTTTTGTTAAACATTATTTCCAGCACAACAACTTGTAGAAGAACCGCACTGGCCGAGTGGTTGAGCCTCAGGCACTTGATTCCCGCCATGGCCGTCCTAGGTTCGATTCCAAGCATCCACCTTGATTTTTTATTTCATAAAAAATATTATATTGTAAATAGTCCTGGCAAAACTACACTTAGTTTAGATATTAAACACTATGAAAGAAATATTTTTTCAGTTTTTCATTACTCATTTAGAACCGACATTTGTAATTGCTTGTAAATTGGAAGATGTTTGTTCACTCCCAATCGTGGTGAAACAATTTTTTACAACAAATTTTTACTTTCTCAAATATAAAAAAAATTTCATCCCCAACAGCATTAAAAACATTGAATCTCTGTTCACCACGATGTAAAATATGACCAACTTTTTAATGTAACGATTGCTTATCAAATGTTTATTACACACAAAAAGAAAAGGAATAATGCAGGCATTTAACCACATAGGAGACCAACAATGGTTGAAGACTGCCCTAAAGACATGATGTACAGTGAATAAAATAAATATGTAAATAACCTCAAATTGATGTATGTTTTAATAATTCATATAGTAAACAAAATGGGAAAAATTGGGATTTCAAAAGTATGAGGATAAGACCAATTTGGAACACAGTCAGTTTATTCGGCAAACAGAATTATCCCTTTTTTTTAGAAAATTATTGTAATTAATTCCGTAAGTTAAGAAATATGAACATCTATTTTGAAAATATTGGCTTCAGTAATAGTAAATCTCAGAGTTGATAGTGGAATGAGATTTGATTTTTCTTTTGAATTGGCTTTATACCTAATTTAATACAATATTATTGTTCTATCTTTGTGAGATAATAATTGCTACAACGGTCAACCTAACCTAACGACTCAAAAAAATTAATATCCAATATTTCATTATGTTCCTGAATAATAAACGGCCAAAGAAATACAATACAAAAACATACCCTCCCAAGGTATATAATTTCAAATAAAAATAGCTTCAATTGACAATCCTAATCAAAATTGTTCTAAATTAAAAAGAAGTGTTTAACATAAATAACTAAACTGGAAAAAATTGCTCGTCAAAGCATGAATTAATTGAAAACAGGGACAAATAGGAATTTTCACCAGCTAGTCTCGAACTTTTTTAATTCTGAACGACCTGTAATCATAAAACAATTCTACGCTTAATTCTGACAATGCGATATTTTTAAAATCATTGTTAAATATGATGGTCAAAAGTATAGGTTGTACGAAAAAAAGTTTAAAAAAATCTTATTTAATCTTCACACAGACATTGAAATATTTCTAAGCTAAACGTAAAAAGAAAAACCTTTTGGTTTTTGGTTTCCTTGTTTTTATCTCTTTGTGAAGACATATTTTAACATGTCAACCTGTATACTAAACCCGCAACACATGTGAGTGTAGCAAAAGTGTTGGTTTACCATCAGAGCAGCCTCAGCACTTTGAATCCAAGCAAGTAGACGATGAAATAGTTGATTACGATAAAGATAATTAAAATGTTTAAAAAATAAGAAATATAAAACATGAAGAATTACTACTTAATCGGAGTACCTAGTCATAAACTAGAATTTATCTGTGAAAAGTTGTTTTTGGTAACTTCCAATAAATGTTTGTATTAGAAGGGTTTACAGTTTATTTATTTGTATATTCCAGCTGGTAATATTTCTTACTATACCAAAAAGAAAGTAAATACATTAACAAGGAAAACCAAAATGAGATGAATTATATTAAAAAATCTAATTAAGAAATAGTCACACACATAAAATGTATAAACAATTTAATTTTAACAAGAACCATTAACATAATTAAAAAAGAAAAATTATCAGTTATTCCATGTTTTTACTTATTTCATTTCCAATATTTTAAGGTTAAAACAAAGTGTACAAATTAAGCACAAAGTACATTCAGGCAGAAGACATGATTGCAAAGGTATTCTCAAATCAGAAAATAAAGTTTTTAAGAAGGGTTTAAAGCAACCAATTTCATATACACGATGGTGATGGTAAAATAATAATAATAAACATAATAATAATTATAATATGGAAGATTAAGGGCTAACAAACAGCTGAGATCATCGCCGGCCCTCTACTATTTTTACTTTTTTTTTCAATTTTTCTCCATGAATATTTTTTAAACTACAGCCATTTGAGCGTCTCGATCTGTTACTGATTTCTGCTTTTATAATAGCCTCACAATTGTATCTCAGGTAATCAACTGCCGAATAAACACAAAACGTAATATACATAAGTCTGTTCACATTCACTCCACAGAGTACTCGATATTCCTTGGGGTCAGTTTGGACCCCACTCCATTCTAGCTAATAAATTACTTTTCCTTTCCAGACGTACATATTCAAATATTCGATATTCATCGTGGCGCGGTTTAACCGCCTTCACGCTAATAAATTAAATGCCTTCCAATAAATTAACATAAACAACACTCGACAGAAACAAAAAAGCCTTGTAATATTCACTCCCCCATAACACTCGATCTTCTTCGGGGCGGGGTAGAAATCATTTCATTTTCGCTATTAAATTACTTATATTTCCAGACGTCACCTACTTCCACAAATACTTGCTATTCCAAGGAGCGTAGTTTTACACCCCGATGATGTTATAAACACATATTTTTCCATTATTAGAATTTGCATGGTTACGATTTCATGTTCATTACAAATTTTATTTTGTAACATTTTTAGCACGTAGCCGTATTGATTAGGCGGCGGCAGCGATTTTATAGTCTCTCACTGGAGCGCGAGTACGCCAGGATATTCGTACGAGGATTTTGAGTTTTCAAGGATTACTCCGGCTGTGTAAAGAAGTAGTTTGCCAGCTCAAACAGATAGACAACTTTTGACTCTGAGTGATTAACCCTCCCCAAGCAAGTGGAGTTCCTTGTTCGTGAATGTTAAAAAGTTGGTCGTCCTCTCAGGACTTTAGTATGCGTTTGAAAAGTTGCTTATATTACAAGTTGGGGCTTCGCCAAGAGCTCTGCCTCGTCTTGGGAAGTTGAGCCATATCCAAAGAGAGTCGTATGTTTAAGAATTTGCGAATCAAACATTCCTAAAATATATTTTTATTATTACTATTTTTAACAAATTAATAATTAATAATATATAGTTAATACAAAAATTCTCTCTACGAAAAATTGAATATAATTTCTATTATCATATTTATAAATAGAAAACATGCATTAACATTGTTAATGCAAATTTAATCATTAAGTATAACAGTGCAAAGAAGGAACATGTAAGAAACAACTCATTTATGAGAAAAAAGTAAATTGCTTGGAAAAATAGAAAAGGAAAATTATAAGCAAAGATAGCAGCGAAATATATTTTTATTAATAAATTAGTTCACTTTTTACATTTTGTGTCTTACCTGTTCCACAAATGCTATAACATGTAATTCTGTTACATACATATTTAAAAAAATATTAAAATGAGGTGAAATATGGACCGCTGTAGTCGAGTGGTTGCGTGAGAGGGTCTCGGCTCGTAAACCCCGATCGTGGGTTCGATTCCCAACGTCGCCTTGGGCCTTTTTACACGATACCCGATACCCTTAACCCGAAATTAAAAAACATAATAATTATCTCCTTGGCTAATATGCATAGATTATAAAGGCGATTAAAAAATACATTACATATCGTTAACATGACGCAATTTTAATTTGAGTAAATTCAAAAAAACAGAGCAGAGTGTTCTTTCTTTTGTGAATTCGATGGCACGGCCAGACCGTGTACTTCGGGATGAGATATTGAATTACCCTCGCTCTCGCAGCCTCCATAGCTGGATAGTCGAGCATGAGATGATCAACATCCGGAATGGGACTACCACATAAGCAGGTCAGGGAATTGCAAGTCCTCTGTGCAAGTATTTCATGTCCATGTTTGGTGAGTACAGTGGTGTACCAGCAGTAAAACTTGTTCCACTACTCCATATACGATTCCAATTTACGATCTCCTAAGAAAGGTGTTTTCTAACAAGGGGGGTGGGATATCTGCTGTAGTCCACCGGTGGCTGGATGTCTTGCGCAGCCTCCTCAGCCATCTTGAATATCAACTTTTTCATTGTTTGTATGCAGACAATGCAAATTCAATTCTTACTCCTAATCGTTGAATCGCTTTGCTTACACGTTAATATTCTCGCATAATTGGCTTTGTCTCTTTTGGATTCTTTATGAACGCGATGCTGTCCATGTCACATACTGTCCGTGTAAATAATAAAAAAAAATTTGATTCCAACCGAATTGCACCTGATCTGAGTTTTTCCAAAACAACGACCATTCGCAAGCTCCTCACCTTGGTTATTCCTATATTTTCCCGAGTGAATTTTTTTTTGTTCATGTAGTAAACAACGAACGAACATAGAATGTTTATTTCCATCGATTTATACACCCATAACTATTTTATCCTCTATTCATTAATCAATAGACGTAAGTTGTTGTATTTTATCTACTTCGGCAGGATGCGGCCATGAGTTACAATGCCCTGGCCGATCATATTAACTTTCGATGTCCTCCAGAATCAGGATCCCGTGGAATATTGCAAAATTTTTGGTGAGCTGTTCAACCTTACGGTCAATGGAATGAGTTTATCACCATGACTGCTCCTTCATATGACATTATTTTGAAAATCATAATCATTTTGATGGCAAAAAGCTTTTGAGCTTTTCTTAATACCGTCAAATTACTCTTGATTCTCAACCCCTTTCCCATTGGGCAGGCAAAGAGAATCCTTGGAAGATAAGCCGACCTTCATTGTTGCCAGAGCTTTACTGGAATATTTGCTTTCTTAGTTTAATGTTATATCTTCTTCCATGAGTATTTCTTCGTGTCCGTCCCAATTTCTTCCTCTAAACCGTAAGAGCAGATGTTGAGTATTGGATTAAGTACTTAAACCGGGTGTAGTATCCCCTCCTTTTTACCAGTAAACAATTTTTATTCTTTATAAATCGTAAAATCTCTTTTTTGAGGTTAGTGATGTTTTTTCTTATTTTCGACGGTATTTTCAAGAAGACGCGAAGAAGCTCAAATCATACGTTGTATTATGCGTTATTCATATCTATTAGCGCCAAGAGGAAATGAATGTTTTTCCAGAAACTTAATTATAAGTCACATTATAATTTTTTGAGGTATATTCATGAAATCTTTGTGATGAAGTAGACTTTTTTGGTTCACCAAGCTTTCCGTGATTTATATCGCCATCCCCAAAGCCTATTTCTTCAAAAATACAGTAACAGAGTTACAGTGACATATTGAAGGATTACACTGTTTTCATAATATAATATAATTATATCCTTGGTTTGCGCAACGTTTTAAATTAAAACACTGTAGATGTGTGGTCTTTAGTGACCGTTAGTGAACGATTATTTGGAGATCGTGAGATGCGGTCTGGTGTGACGTAGGTGTAGAAAGGTATATTCTTTATCGTGCTAAGTTTTCAATGTTTATTGAGATCATCTTCAGGGCTCAAAGTGATTTTCTGCGTAGAGGTGTCATTATTGTGTGTCGTGTTGAGAGTGTCCAACGACACACAATAATGACACATCTACACAGAAAACAAACACTTGATAAAGAATATATTTTTCTAAACCTACGTCACACCAGACCGCATCTCACGATCTCCAAATAATCATTGTAGAGTTATTTTGACTAATGTTAGTTTTAATTAAAATAAAATTTAAATATTAAAAACTAAGGAAAAATCTAAAAAGGAAGATCGTTTATTATGCCGGCTGATACTACTTTTTAAACAGATATGAAATGCCTGACGGTTTTAATAGTCAATATACGCGCCCTTTTCTCCTTGCCTCACTTTTCTTTTTTTTTCGATTTTGATATACATTAAGAATGCCCGAGTATATTGAGATAGACCCTAATCTATCTGTCTGCAAGTGCAGGTATGGGGCGTAACGTGTATAAACAGTTTTTCTAAAAGTTCAGTTTCTTCAAGTTCCTTTTTATCTTAAGGATCTCAGGGGAGTCAAATATAAGAAGTGTCCACTTTCCCATATATATATCGTCAAACCAAAGATTTTCGTCTTTTTATCACAGTCCACCCAGTCGCTCCCTGGTACACGGAGAACGGTTCGAAAAGAGAAAAAGGCCATACTGACAAGACTACGCATAAGTCATACAAGAATAAACTTCTGGCCGGAAAGCGACCGCGTAGGTGCCCGTTATGCAAGGATAGAATAACGGTCGAGCACCTTTTCAATTGTAGAAGGCCTGGTATATAGACAATATATTGGCATATCATCGGACCTGTGCGTAGTCTTGGGGCACGGCAGCGGGCCCCCATGGCTGTTCCGGTTGTTAAGTGTCTGTGTTTGACTTTAGGTTAATTTATTGGAATGAATTTAATTTATTAGTATGAAAGGAAGGACTGACTTAACCCCCTCCCCCGAGGAATATCGAATACTCTGAGGTGAATGTGTGATACCTGGAGAGTAAAAGTGTAAATGTAAGTTAGCGAGAGTTGAGAGGGTTCAACCCCGCCCCGAAATGGGTTGCTGATAACTCCGCCCCGAGGAATATCTAGTATTCTGGCGTGAGTGTATGGCGTCTGGAGAGTAAAAGAAAATTATTAGCGTGAAAGGAAGCGGTTGCTTATAACCCCGCCCCAAAGAATGTCGGGTATTCTGGGGGAGTGAATGTGACCAGACATCTATGTGTGTTGCGGAATGTGAACAGACATGTTTGTGGTGATGTATATATATGTATTGTATATTTTGTTTCTATTCTGTATTTGACTACCTGAGGTACAAACGAGAGACTAGCATGCTAGGATATCAACGTAGTATATATTGGAAATCAGAGATTCAGTAAACAGATCGAGACGCTCAAATGGCTGCAGTTTAAAACAAAATATGCGCGAAATAAGAGAAAAGGAAGAAAAATACGCAGAGGGCAGGCGATGACCTCAGCTGTTTGTTGGCCCATAATCGTGCCACTTTATTATTGTTATTATCTCAGTACATTCTGTGCTGGTTTATTCTTATGGATAAGTTTTGTACATACATTGCAACCTGCACACAATGTGAACGATACAAATCGCCCAAAAGCTTGATGAAACCAAAATTGTTTACTTAATCATATGGCCGTTTGAAGAAAAGAACCTAAAAAAAAAATTAAATGATTACCGTCAGGTCGATAAAAGTTCCTACTTTAAATATAATCACAGATCATGTTCGCCATCGTAAACCAAACTTTTCTAATTCCATTATCATCTGTTTTAGTATTTCAGTGATTTCCATATTTTCCGCCATTCTATATTTAATGCCGATTATATCTTCAAATTATATCTTAAAAATTATTTTTCGCTAGACACAAAGCCAATGTAATTTCCCTTATATACAATATAGTTTATTTGGCTACAAGTCTAAAGCTAATCAGTGAGTTCTAAGAAAAATAAAGCGGTACAAAATATCTATTTACACCAGAGTGTAAGTGGGTCTGTGCCTCTTCTATCCCCTACGGCATTATCATGACTAAAATCTTAATTAATGGATAATATCAGATGCCGATTTAATTATCTAACTACTATGCTATCACAGTTATTATTGATTTGTAATAACTCTGTTTATAAATGGAAATTTAATTGTACGGGCATTTATTATTAAACAAGTAAAGGATAACATTATATTTCTATCATATCATAGAATAACACTATATTTCATATAACAAGACAAAATAATAAAGAAATAAAAATAAACTGATCAACTGGAATTTAATGAGATTTTGTTTCGGATTCCGTTGTTTTTGGTGATATAAAAAATTTGAGTTCAACATTAAAGCAAAACACCCATACATTTTCACATAATATATATAGCGAAATCAAGTGAAATTACGCTTTTATTCATTAATATAACAGCAAGTGTATCGGAAAATATTTGCTATTCTAGCAGTTATGCAAATTTTCTTCATTTGGCAGTAGCGATATAAATTACTTTCTGGAACAATGAACAATAATTTCGGTCTCTTTTAAAAGGAATAGTTTCGCCTGGGAGATTGTCCTGTTGAAGGAGGAAGGAAGGCAATCATTACAATTGCTAATGCAATCCAGCAAAGTCATCGATCATACGTAATTGTTTGAAACCGGGCCGGCCTCAAGTGTTATAAATCCCGGACTACCGGACTGACAAACACTTAGTGCGACGCACCAGGCCGCTTCGCACATAAAGATCCAACGCGGGATTCATTTTTTTCATGGGGCGGATATGCAAATCCGGCCTGTTTGCGTTTTGTTATCCGTCTGTTCGGAATGCGCGAACCATAAACTCTTTTAATGGCCGGATTGCCAACAGTGGGAAATAAACCGGGGGCGGGGACAGTAGTTGTTTTATCGCTGTTGAATAAAGAAATACAATTTCAATTCATCTACAAAATATTTTCTTTCAAACTCTAAAACTGACAAAACTAAAATTTCCCTTTTTTACTAAGATCCTTTTAGAACAGAGAATAATACTACAAAACGACTAAATTGCTTTATTTGTAATTATTATTTATTTGCATAACAGATATAGTTAACAGAGAATAAGAAAAGAGAAAAAAAAGTTAACAAAAATAGGTATTTCTTATGCCAACCCTCAATAAGAACATTCTAGTACAGAGGGTTGGAGATAGGTATAATTACATTGTATTAAGTAAAACATTATTTTTACATGATGTCCTGATATGAGCACATAATAATTTATAGTTGACACTTCTGATTGGAACAACAAAATTTTTTACATAAATTCACTAGTTTCGTGGTCCGCTTGACCAATTAATATCTTACAATTAATTAAGGTTTTCAGATGAGATAAAAAAGTCAATGGCACGAGCGGGATTCGAACACACGATCTTCGGCTTGATACGCCGCTGCTCAACCACTTGAGCTACCGTTTTAGGTTTCCCTCCTTTTTGGCATTTTTTCGAATCCCGCTCGTGCCATTGACTTTTTTATTTCAACTAAAAACCTTAATTAATTGTAATTTTTTACATAGTTTAACAAAATGAGAACTTTAAACATTACAAATGACATGTTTTATTAAAGAATATTTAAATTTGATAACATTACTAAAATTATAAATTATTGATTTTTTTAGGTAAATGAGTAGGATAAACATGCAAATTATAGCTATGTGTTTTAACATTAAATGTATTAACGCATCCGCCAAATACAAAAATTTTTTTACATTAAAGTCATCACATTTTTTGAACAATTCTTATGAACTGAATCGTGGATGCACATTTATTATAATTTTAATTACAGTCTTATGAGCAACACAAACATTATGTAATAGTTTTTTCTTGGTATTGCCCCATACTATCACACCATATTGAAGTAATGTTTGACATATTGCAAAATATACAGTTTTTAGAGTGTGAGATCAAGAATATTTCTCAATATTTTGAATTTATAAAATAATTGACGAATAGGTTTGATGAGAGTTTATATACCATTGTAAATTTAATATTGCAATCGAACCAAATTCCCACATATTTACATGTAGTAGTAACAGTTAGTACTGGACACTCACAATCTCCATCATCTGATTTACATTCATTTTGTGAAGAGTGAGATTTGGATAAGATGTAGGTGATTGTAGTCTCAAACCATTGCAAAAGGATGTCAGAGAGGTTTTATTTACATTGAAATAAGTTAGTATTTATCCATTCTTTAATTATTTTAAAACTATTCGAAACAATATTTATTAGGTTAAGAAGCAATTGTCAGTACAAATGCCGTCTTGATTCGTAATGCTAAAAATATCATTATGTTTATTTTTATGATATGACTTTTTTCAATAAAAATTACAGCAATACTGCAACACTAGTAACAAAGACGTTCACAAAACAAAAACCTCAAAAACAGATGTTAAATGGACAACAGTAACATTAAGAGAGGTAAAACGTATAAGCATTATATCCAAGCCATCTACATGCCTAACTCACTATAAAAACGCACAATAACTGAAGAATGCTGATAAGATATACAACGATTACAGATAAAATCATGAAAAACTAAACCACAAAACTCATCACCAGAGTAAAGCATAAATTTACCTTATGGGCGTGGGGAGAATATTGCATAATAGAAATATATGAAAGCGTACAAATATGCAAACACAAGTCTAGTTAATTATTTTGTGCATTAAAAGCACTTCACGATATAAAAGAAAACATGACATCTAGACATTTAATTACAGAAACAAGAAAGAAAAAAATCTTAATATGCAAAAGATCTTACCCGAACGTTAAAAAACGCCTTTGAAGAATGCAAGATGCCAAAACGTGCCGAACAACCAGAGGGATGGAAATGGGTGGAATCATGTTCGGAAATTAACAAACCTCAGATTCATAGCACTAAGCCAATTTAAATAGAAATTTCCACAAATTAATTAATTCTCAAATCTAATATTCAGCAATATTCTACTGTATGTGTAATTCTGTGTAAATTGCGACCTTTCTTATTTAACCTACACATTTATTAAAATAACATGGAATATTGTAAAACAATTAATTATTATACCGTGTGGGTTTTTACAAAATAAGACCTTTTATTGAAACGCTGTATATTTTAACTTAGAATTAAGTATGGTTGTAAAAGTATTTTTTCACGTACAATCTGCTGGCGACATTAGAATGTATTAAATTAGCGGTCAGGTTTTTTAACACACACACAAACACAAACACAAAAAAAAAAAAAAAAGGACACGGGCTACATATTTTTGGAACATATGGCCATCATGTCCTGATTTATAAAAAAATAACTATCTACGATACATTTGTTGTATACTTACATGTTAAAAGGCTCCTAATTCATTCATATTTTCATTTATGTTATGCCATAAAAAATTTTTTTTTTACTTTTTACATCTACCTGTTTTCGTAATTTTCCTTTTTGTGTATTATTTATTATATATATTATTATAAATTATTATATATTATTTATTAATATTAAATATTTCTTTTTGTTATTATCGTAAACTATGGCAGATGGAATTGGCCTATAATTGTATTCTTTTCAAAATATAATTTTTATGTTTTTTTTCTTAGTATAAACGTATTTCAATCAATCAATCAATTAATACCAAAGTAAAAAATTTAAACTAAAATCTACTAATCAAGAAGTGGTAGAAGAATAATGGTTTTTAATTACCAGAAAACAACTGAATACGCTGCAAAAATAAATAAATAAAACGTTAAATAAAACAAACAACTTTAACTAGAAAATAATCTTCCGCACGCTAGAAGTAGTTTCATGCAACTTTAACATTCTCCTAAAAAGAAAAAACTGGCAATTTGAAACGGGCGCAGTAAATTTTTCATATTATTTCGTCTTTGTTGCCATTTACAAAAATAAAGCACACGACAAACACGTACGATTTCATGAATCAGTGATTGGCCGAATATGAGCATAGAAAGAGTTTTAGCAATTCACTCACGCTCTGTTCTCGTTTTAATTTGATTTTCCGCAACAAGTCGACGTTGTGTTGCAGTCAGAGGCTCATAAAATATTTTTTAGCATGAGCGAGTTCAATTTTTGAAAATCTTGGGTAATTAAATTCTCGTAGGTTTGATGGCGGACGCAACAATCGTTCCTAAATCAAATTGATCATTTTTTCAAAAAGTTCTCTCTTGCCCAACTTAGTACAAAAATAATTCATCAATACACCTACACCACAATCTAAATTTTTCTACATCACCACAGTTCTTAACGAACTGGCTTATTTCTATTACTCAAACCACGATGTTTAACGTGCTTAATTGAAGTTTAATGTTCACAGTATTCTTCCATGTGTTTTCCGCTGAAACCTGGTCTAATGCTAATTAAAAGGTATCATCATCATAGGGTAATAGTTTGTCACTTGTATTCCTCCACCGAAATAGTCTCCATATTGGTCATAAACAATTAAAACGTCAGGACAGTAAAAAGGGAACCTTGTTTTAGACCCTTAATTGCATAACAACTTTCCTTTAACCTTCGCTGGCACCATACCGATAAAGAAATCCCTGTAACCAAATTTCCTGATATATTAATAATCCAACAGAAACTCCTAGCATAGAGTTATCGAGAGAACTGTTTTAACCCGATTAAAAATATGTCATGTGACGTGAATACAGGGACACTATGAGGCCAATTCCCGCAATGTTCAGCATGCAGCGAAAGGTTCGATGTGCTCCACCTGGTTGAATGGTGAAATGTCATACGTTATGAGGATTGTGCTTGAGCTCGCCTCTTCTGATTCTTGGAAAAAACTGTGTTGTCTGATAGCTTTGTGTTCCTATCGTTACTTGATAGTGAATGTATAGTATGAGATGAATTTCATGAACCTAAGTGTTAAGGGATCAAAGGTGTTATAATAATTTATATATTTATATTTTCTTTTAGGTTTTACCAAAACAAGAAATCGACTGAGAATGACTTAGATACTAGGTCAAATGAATTAATTTCCCAAACAGGATTAGGGGAATAAAATAACTGATGAATTCTGGGCCACTAAACATGTATATTTCCACACAATTTCACCGATTTTGCGGGTATTAAATAATGGTAAATGAAAACCTTCGAAAAAGTTAACAACGTTTTATATGGGCATTGAAGACTACATTATTAGCGTTTCTGTACAAATAAATCAGGAGTGTTTTTCGTTGTAAATTTATTAGGCATCTATCTATCCGTGTCAAAAGTCTAAAACAATCTCCTTCATTTGAAGATTATTTATTCAAAATTTCGATACAACATAGATCATCACTCTGGACGCCACTCAATGTATTCGACAGCTCAAACGCTGCTTGTGTTTCTGACAGTATTGCCTCTTCCGTTAACAATAACAGCATTGCTTTGTTGATTTTAAACAGCCCTTCGAACGATTTTTACAATCTGACCTGCTTTGGAAACTGAAGTACATCCTTCTTTAAGCATACTGTCTCATAGTGATATCATATCTGTCGGAATGATTTTGCTGAGTACGTCTGGGAACTGAAATTTTACTATATGTCCGAATTAGGCAGGTGTTTCTCGAAGAAGCATACTGGTCCCATTTCTTTTTTCCATATATATGCTTTACATTTCAACACATACATTCGCTGATGATACGGCAATCATTACACGTATTTGGAACCCCTCCTTAACCACTGAACACTTACAAAAACTCCAGAATCAATTAATAGTATGAATTACCTAATAGAAAATGAAAATAAATCCAAAGAAGAGTGTACAGATAATTTGTACCCAGCGTAAACGTCCACCCAGTTAGTACAATATTAATGGAGCCACATTGCCTACTTCTGGCCTTGTGCGTCATTTTAGACCTATCATGGATAAACGACTGACTTATAATTCCCAAATAAGATTGTGTAGACAAGAAACAAGCGGATGTTAAAAATTATTAAAATACTGCTTGACTCACGATCAAATTTAGAAATTAAAAACAAAATATTAATCTGCAACAAAATGATACGATCTCTCTGGATATACGGCTGAGAAGGTGGTGCCTAGCCAAGAATTCCAACTCCTAAGTTCTTCAATCTTATCAGTCAAAAATTCTCAGTCAAATTATAAATGCTTCATTTTATGTTTCAAATCATAACGACCTTCACATCCTGTCAGTACATGATTTCACCTAAAACCGCTATAAAATTTTTCTTCAATCACTAAACATCCCCTATAATCTTCTAGTACGACCATTATCACTTCCAACTCTACCACAAAATTGTCCATTTTTGCTGTGAATAATGACGAAGTTTCAGTCTGAAGGAGTATTGTCGCTGGGCAACTTCTCCTACAATTGACTAGAACGACACAATCAGCACGATCGAAAATATTTACTTATTACAATATTTGTAGTTCTAATTAACAAATGTATTACAAATGATATTTTATCAAAAGGAAATCCATTTTTATCGTTATAAGGTTTCTCAAAATGATTATTAATGTTATATATAAAAAAAACAGTTATGCCAGGCCAATGTTTTTATCAGTTGCATTTATATAAAAATATCTTATCTACATAAAATTTTAAATGATTATTTCGTAAACACTTTGATCAAAATAGCTTTTAATTTTTTTTGTTTATTTTTTCTCGTCAACAATTCAGCCAGACATCGCCACTGGTTGATTCATTGCTCTCACAGTCAGCATCTCTTATTCTAACCTAAACAGAAATATGTTCAAAAAATGTTAATTAATCAGAGTAATATTTAATATAAAACGTTTACGGTCGACGCTGGATTTTTGTCTGTGAATCCGTGTTTGTAAATTCCTCACTGAAGATGACTCGACGCCAAATCGCAGTAAGATACCCACGAGTGAACATAGAGATTTAGTTTTAAAACAATTGATTTTATATTAATGTAAATCTGAAAAGGGTAGAATGAAATATCAACGTACTCTTGTTTGTAAATTAATCAAATACTTTATTGCGGTTTTAGCCCTTATCTGTAATACATAAAAAACGGTTTTTAACATTAAAGATTTACTACTAAAAACAGTTAGCTCAGTCAATTTTATGAATTAGAACGAAATTATGATTAAAAAAACCGAATTATTTACCATTTATTATTTTTTAAAATTCATTTATTATTTACAACTGCACTTTAAATATGCACCAAGCATATATATTGACATTGATGTAAAATTTAAATATTGCCTAAAAACTACCTTGAAAAGATGTATATAGTTAAAAAATAAAAGATGTTCGATTAAAATTACACTTTTTTTAGAAATAATTATATAATTAACAACGTTCAAAAATTGATAAAATCAAAACACAGGATTGACAAGAACTGGCAATTAAATGAAAGGCTTTCCTTGGTATGAAAGGCTTTCCTTGGTATGACTTTTCCATTGACAGCTGTTAAATGAAATACCACTAAGAATATAAAGAATAGCATCGTTTTATATAAACATTGTGTAAGGAAAATGTAATAATAAAAATGCTTCCTCCATTTGGATGAAATAACTCGGAATCATTCTTTTCAACGCCGCAGGAAAGCTTAGGAATGACCCTGTACGCCATGGCTTCAGATGAAAACCATGATCAATAAATTATGTCGACAACAACTGCTCATTGGGCTTGTATTAGACTCTCCATCTGTCCCAGTTCGGATGTTGGCTGTCGGATGGCGTGCAAACTATAAATAATCCTCGAGGAAAGCTTTTCATATAAAATGGCTGGGCAATCAAGAGAACAAATAGCCCTTATAATTGAAGCTCGATATCAAAAGGAAATGGATGTGGTCGAAACAAAATATTAACGTTATGGCTTCCGAATTGAGAGGAAATAAACTGGTTATTTGCTTATTTCAATGATTCTGAACGGATCAGTATAAAATAAGCAGCTGGTTGTGGAAATACGTTTATCAGAGATTATTCATTAAAAGAGGCGTCAGAAATCTTACATAAATGTTAACTAAATTTTAAATTTAATCCGTAAATATATTAGCGTTATTGATATGGTTGGCATTTTTCATCCAATTAATTTCATAATAGGTAAAATAAATTAGGTAACAAATGTAGACAAAAAGGTAAATGTTAGTTATCTTATGTACCATGTAACTAATTTAACCACTTTATATGCACGCAAATACTTTATCAGAAAATGTTTATCTAATGAATCTAATCAACAATAACAAAAAAATAACACCACAAACCATTATTAACAGCTACCATTGGTATGCAAGCTTAATTATTGAAATAACTCCTAGGAGATCCGAAGTCGACGAATTGAATGTACTGTATGCTGCAAGTGCATTTAACAATTTCCGTAGGGATAAAATGACGATAGTTTGTATAAATTATGTTTTTATCCATTGTTGAATTTACTCTAGGATGTATAAACAAGTATTATCTCTTTTGATGTCATTTTGTCACATTAGTACCAATTTTCACTGTTTTATAGGTCCCAACCAAATATTACCATATGAACACCAAGACAGGCAAACTGACTGCTGCAGTTGGATAGGGACAGACTCAGAGGTGTGATAGGATTATTAACCGGTCACTGGCAAACTAAGAAAACTTCTATATTATCATAGGCATATGCAATGACGATCCTATCTGCTTATTATGTAATGAGGACGAAGAAACATGTCATCTTCAAATGCGAAACAACGGCTCACTGGAGCTCATAACCTAGCATAGAGAAAAACCTAGGAAATGAAATTGTAGCAACAACAGTCAATGACCTAATACGCCCGAAAAGAAGGATTGAGTCGATTGCACTGAATTAGGGAATTAGGAATTTCAATAAGCAAAAAAGCTGTAGTGTCTGGGGAGCACAAACCCCACATTTTAAAACATCCTCTCCACAGCGACCTATTTAGATCTATTGAAGAAATCCTGTAAGCTATAAGTAAGAAATTATAATATCTTTCAGGAAGTGCATTTTTTCCTGTAAGACTAAGCACTTTAGTTGATGACTCTCCGCACACCGCTTTTCGTGTAGAATTGTCTTATCGAAAGCAACGGGGATAGTTCACATTTACAAATGATTTGTGCCGTTATCTCTGATTCCTCCTTACAGATTCACAAGTATTTTTAGGTTATTAATTAACAAGACAGTGGCATGTTTAGATGCATGAATTCTTCAATCAAATCCTGCCTGGTGAGAGAGAGGAGTTGCTTCGCATTTATTTATTTATATTTTTTAAGAGAGAGAGAGAGAGAGAGAGAGAGAGAGAGAGAGAGAGTGAGAGAGAGATTTATACATCGCTTAGCTTGCCTCTTACTTGGAGTTTTCAGCCAGAGCTTGATTTTCTCACAAGGTATTTTTCCACACACGCTGGTGAACTTAACTGTCGTTTTCATTTTTGGTTAGTTCGTCAGCCTATTCATTCCGGGAACCCACTTTATGGTAATATTGTTGTGCTTTCTTAGAGTCAGTAGCCGAAAGCATACGCATACGCTCTTATGTCTGTCTTTCAAGAATGTGTAAATCTGTGCTTCANATGATTCATTTGCTGGAAAACAGTGATTGAATGATTAATCCTCAATGTATCTCTGAGTATAAATAATAATCAATAAACATAAACAAAATATGGGTTAAGCACAATAGTAAAAATTATCGAGGTTAGGATATTTTTACGGAGATGTACTTTTCTATTATTACTTATTTCTGAGAATTTATAATATTATATATTATCATAAAAAAAGATGAATTTGATGGACATATTTCAATCGATTGGTTAATGTTTTTATAATTCATTTGTCTTTGATACTTCGGAGTTGACAGACGTCTCTCGATACTTTATATTCGGCGATTTTCACGGTTTAAGCCGTTCTGAAAGGCCCTAGTTGGTTTTAACCCGCCGCATTCCTTTCCAATTTTGTTCTCCAGGTTTCCCTCCGTCTTCTTCTTTTTTTTTTAAAGAATTGTTAATCCACCTTGGCGTCGTGACGCGGGTAGAGACTCTCGCAAAGGGGAGAAACCTCTTAGGCTGTCGTGAATAATTCAGCATCCCTGTGTTCTCTTAACACGGCACGATAAGATTCCAAGAACCCCTCGCAAATTCCACACACAGAGGCGCTAACTCTTATTAATTGATAAATTTGTATTGACTTTAACGTACATACATTTAGTAATTGGAAGCCGGGTATTTCATCTTTCGTTTATTTCATAATCTATTTTATTCTACCTATTATGTTGGTAACCTATGTTTAATTTTTACGCTCAGTATTAATAGAGTAGTTGATCATTATAAATTAATTTTGATAAAATTATCTCAAAATGAAGAGTTTTCTTTTTTGTCCAACATGCGAAAGTATGCATCGTTTTATGAGCAATATAGGATTAGTGTTGTTTTTGAAAGATATTAGAATCTTAGTATTCAGAAAATTAGTCTTTTTTAACGCTTGTGTATTACTCCTTTCTTACAATATAATTTATTTAATAGTAAAATCGTAATGCATTTTTGCGTACAACCGAGAGTTTAGTATCGTAAATATCGAATGTTAAAATAAATTAATTTTATTCCTTATAAATTTATTTTGATTATATCAAAATATTGTCTAATGAAATGCATGGTGTTTCGTGACCGTTAGTTATTGATTATTTGGAGACAACAGAAATGTTCTCTGATTGATAGCCGATGCAAATTTCTTAACATTATTGGCGATGTCCTTAAACACCACACGTTTCTACTCGAGAAGAACAAATGGCATGGGATTTTATGAACAGATTTCAAGTACATATGGACACCAAGCAAACAGTATTGTGAAGGACATTTTTTGTTGAAATGCAGACAACACAAGGCCCTAAAGATGATCTCAGTAAAGATCGAAACGTTGGCACGATAAAGAAAATGTTTCTCTAAAACCTACATCACACCAGACCACATTTCAGGATCTCCAAATAATCATTGTGTAAAAACTTTAGACCTTTTAAGTCTTCTACATTACTAAAGCGCAAATACAAAACGTTTAACGGCTTAATAATTTCCAACCTTAATAAAAAATATTCCCACAGTAGTGAACTAGAAGTCTAATAGCTAGGTATCACATATTAAACAGAGTCTTTACCCATTTCTTAGAATGAGTTTACGGTTTCGGCTCCTTCTTAGCCATAAACCCCCGATCCTATATTTGTATTTTATTGCCTCGGCTAAGCTGTAAGGCGTTGCTGAAATTTACGACTTCATAAATGCGTTTGAATCAATGGTTTATTGTTGTAAGTACGTAAGAAAGTACCCCTTGCATACTTGCAACCACGTGGCCTAATCTTGCCTCCGTTATTCGCATTCTGGAAATACATATCGGCTTTTAAATAGCCGCATAGCAGTGGAGAGTTGAAGTACTGTTCAAATTTAGCCGTTTGTAGTTGTCGGCTTCAAAGAAAAACTCCAAGCCTTTATGATTGTTACTTTTAACGTGATATTTATATCCGTTGTAAGTACATTCTCACCTAGAAATTTGTCAAGCAACTCATATAATGTCTCAACGACCCCCAAAGTTTTGTTATATTCAATCTTAGGTTTTATGATCATCACACATATATTTACCAATAAACGGAATACCCATTTTTTTTACAGCTTTAGTCTGTTTGACGCTTTGCAGGTCCGTAGAAGGCGGGTTTTGTGTGTACTTAAGCATTTTGATGATAGAAAAACTGGAATGCGTACTCATGGTGCTACTTCGCAACAAGCGTTTTATGAAACAGAAATACTAACCTGTAGAGGTCTGGATATAGGAATGAAAATAAAAATAAATAAATAAAAACAAAATTGACTTTTTTGGTGTGTACTGTTAGAACTAGTGTGAACCCTCACTGTAGGAAGTCTTTTGAGAGTCACGCCGAAAAAGCCTAAACCAAAACAGGAAAATCCTATGGCTCTAAAAAATTTAGAGAAAGTATTAGACCCACAGAAAAACGGGAAGAAATCAGGAAACATAAAAACTTTGTTCAGCCAACTTGATTGGGGGAAACTGATGCTCACTAGCTGGTGGAGGTTGGTACAAAGGAAAAAAAATATACAAAACTGAATTCGAGAGGTTGGGTTTTTTCCGGATCTTAAGAGTGGCACAGGAAGACCTGCTGTAAAGCATGTTAGGAGATATTGAAGAGGGAACTAAAGAGATCAAAGTGCCGAGCCGAATCATTCTTTCCCAAATATTACCGCTTATGATGGAAAAAACTACAAATCATTTTTCCCTAGTATCTATTTTCCAGAAATATTTCCTTTTTTCTTTTTTTTCTGTGGTGCGATGTTTCCTTTTATCTTTGTCTAATTTAAGACATCTATAAAATGACCCATTGTTTTAAAATAGGATTTTACTGGAAAATATACCGTAAATGTATCTATCCGTAATAATTTTTTGCTCATTTACCATCGCAGTCGAACCCTATACGTGCCAATTTACTAAAATTTTGTTGCGAAAACAGTAGATTAACTTACTCATGTCTTGCCTGGTTAAAGGCAGACCTAGAGGATATCTTAGTGTTTTTGCTAGTATCCCCTTGAAAATCAAGTAGTGGACATGAGCCCGGATTGAAGCTAGTTGTGCAGGTTATCTGTGTATATACGATAAATTTGATAAATAAATACATAAGTATATATATACTTATATTATATCATAAGTATATTGAGTATATAAATAGTAAACGGCACTATAGAAATGTACGGGACTGCTTACTTAACTAATTCAGGAATAAAACATTTCATACAAACACATTATATTTCGTTACTTTCAGTTAATTAATCTTTTAAAGTAAGGTATTGGTTGAAATGAAAAAGTCTGTGTCACGAGTGGCATTCGAGCCCACTCCGTTTTTGAAAAATGTCAAAAATGAGAATTTGAAAGGCTGAGATAGGGAGTTGTTGTCCGAGTGGATCGAAGTCACGATAGCTCAGGTGGTTAGAGCAGTGGCGTATTGAGCAGAAGGTCGTATGTTCGAATCCCACTCGTGACACAGACTTGTTTATTTCACCCAATACCTTACATAAAAAGATTAATTAATTGACATTTCATACAAAGCTAAGTAGACAAATAAATATATGTTAAAATAAATAAATGAATACTTCAAAACTAAAGAGCCAATAAATTTATAAGCCCTGAAATATTTTGTCGTCTGTCAATTCGTTAAAGACAAGTGGCAATTTTTTTGGAATTGAGGTTTTTACCTTTATTTCGAAGAGATATGAATATTATGTTTGTTACATCGTCTTCCACTTGGCACCCAAAACATAGAGTTTTTGCTCAGTTATTTTCGATAAGCTTTAGTTGAACTTTAATTTAAACTTTAAAAACATAATGTGATAAAAACTCTGTATGTGTAAAACTTTGAAATTTTTGTGGCTTGGTAGTATTTGCATTACGAAATAATCAGGGTGCAACAATTAGTTGTAGCCCTCTTATCAATTATAAGGATCAATTTGAAAGTCAGCCTGCTTCCCAATCCTGCCATCTTGCGTCTAACAAATCTTTCATAAATTGCAAACATTTTTTTTAAACTTCTGAGACGGTTCAGTTCAGTATCCTTGACATCTGACAAGTTCAGTTGTTTCCTATGTTTTATTTGCCTAAATGCATCATTGCTTTGAAAGGTTGAGCGTAAGAGATGAATGTGGTTGTCTTTCTGTCGGCGATTTTAGTAAGGCTACCTTTTAGGTCTATTCAAGAATATGTCTGGCTTATTTTGATAAAAAGAAATTCATGTTTTTCCAATTTCGCAGTCGTCTTTTTGCTTGCCTCGGCATAAATTCTCAGTGTTTGATGCATTCTTTAATAATCCAGGATTCTAGGTCTATTTTGTGCCTATTTACTGTATCAGGGATTAATCTATTAATTAATCAATTAAATTAAATTAATCGATTCCGATGAAAAGATTATTGTGGCATAACATGGAGCAATGTTGACCATACTTAGGCCTCTTTAAGTCAATTTTCATCGGTTTACACGAATGATTTTCAATTATAACACAGAGCAAAAGACATTTTTACAATGAAGTGTGGCTTTAAAAGAAATAATTAACAACTTTCTCGATTATAAATGACAGATAGAAAGAGAAAAACTTCTTTATAATATGTGTAATGTTATTTGGAAATATGCTTAAGATGAAAGTAAATAACTATAGGAAACGCTTAAATTGCTTTAGACGATTTTGCCACCCGAGACTTAAAACGGCCAACGAACCAAAGTTTCAATAAATGGGAAATGGAACTTCCCTGTGATACGGTATTTCGTAACAATTATTTCGATTAAAGCTTCAAGTTAAACTTTCGCCCACGATGACATTTCCACAATATTGGACGCAATTATTTAACGCTTCATTATTATCGTTTTTACAATTAATTAATGTTTTTAGTCTACAAAAAATGTCAATAGCACGAGCAGGATTCGAACCCACGATTTTCGGCTAGATACGCCGCTGCTCTATCACTTGAGCTATCGTGACGTCGATCCACTCGGAGACTAACTTCCTATCTCAACACCACCTTTTGAATTTTCCCTCCTTTTTGCCATTTTTCAAATGTCGTGTAATCGGATTGGATTCTCGGAGACAAATGAAATGGCCACGGAGAGCTTTAGTGAAGTATACTTCATGGTAATTCATTAAATTCACTAATTTCGTGGTCCGCTTGACGAATTAATATATTACAATTAATTAAGGTTTTTAGTTGAGATAAAAAAAGTCAATGGCATGAGGGCTAGATACGCCGCTGCTCTACCACTTGAGCTCTCGTGACCTCGATCCACTCGGACATAAACTTCTTATCTCAACCCCACCTTTTGAATTTTCCTTCCTTTTTGTCATTTCGAATCCCGCTGAGTAACCCGCTCTCCGTGTGGCGATTTCATTTGTCGCCGAGAATCCAATCCGGAATTGTCGTTTTTTTTTAGTCGTGTGCTTTATATGTTTTACACACGAAAACGTTGTTTTAAACGATAATTTCCATGATAAAACTTGTAACAAAGGTACAAGAGTAATTAGCGTTAATGTATTTAAACATTTTTATACAGTACACAGAAATTAATTTTTGGAGTTCATTGCGAAATCTCAGCATGAAAAATGTTAGAAAAAAATAAAGAAAAATACTAAAGCCATAAAAGAACAAGCGGACCAACCTCACCAAGTACAAAGATATACAATAATCTAAATGAAACTGCATATTATAATTCATAATCATATGGTTTAATCTATGCACCTTGGCGTGAAACTAGTTGTTAGAAAATCCCGGCAAAACTTGTAAATTATTTAATGCAGATTAACTATGACAACACCCAAGGGTGAAGTATGAAACCACTTTGGCCTCTGGGATTTCTTTCTATCGTCGAAAAAATCTAATTTAGCTACCACCATTACCAAACGGTAAATTTTTCCAAATTATGTATTAACATTTTTTTGTTTGGTAGTATAATATTAGTCTAATTGCACGTGTACTTTCAGGAATAGATCAATAACAAAATATACTGACTGCATGTCGATTTGATAATATCTAATTTATTTCGTGTGGTGTTTAGTGACTGTTAATAAATGAATATTATAATTAATGATTATTATATGAATGGTTGGTGTAACGTGGGTTTAGAACAACATTTTCTTTATCGTGCCAAACTTGATGATAGAGAAAATATTTTTCTACAACTACGTCACACCAGACCACATCTCATTTTATTTTTGAACCGAACTCAAAATACTTTTAAATGTGCTTTTCTCATATTTTTCGAGTGGTTTGTAGATGACTAATTTTTTAACGATGTTATTGAAAATTGATTATTATAGATCAGGTCACATCTTTATTTAGCATTTTCTGTGATTAGTTATTTAAAGAAGCGGTTGTTAGTAATTATTATTTATCTATTGGCAATTCAAGTAGTTTAGATTTTGACCAAACGGATTGATTGCAATTATCGATAAATTATTATTTGGAGATAGTGAGATGCGATCTTGAGACAAAAAGTCAAGACGAGCGGGATTCGAAACCCACAAACTTAGGCTAAAAACGCCGCTACTTTCCCACTTGATCTATCGTGATTTCAAAAATGGCAAAAAAGAGGGAAAATTCGAACAGTTGAGATGGAGAGTTGGTGTCCGCGAGGATCGATGTCATGCTAACTCAAACGGTAGCGTAGAGTAGCGGCGTATTTAGCCGAAGATCGTGGGTTCGAATCCCGCCCATGACATTGACGTTTTTCTCTCAACCAAAACTTTACATAGAAAGAATAATTACTTGAAAGAAGAAACTTGCTCAATTGGCCGCTAAAACGTAAAAAGCCTGAAACGTTGGCACGATAAAGAAAATGTTTTTCCAAACCTACGTCACACCAGACCGCATTTCAGGATCTCCAAATAATCATTAATTAGCAGTTACTAAACACCACATACGTCGATAAATGTGTGATATCAATTTGTTATTAAATTGATTTTTGCAAACAATATATTATACCGTGTGTATTATAATGCTATGGTTCCAGTTCATCTCTTCCTCTCTCTATTACAAGCAAACAATGTACGTTGAGTTGAAAGTGGGTGTCTTTTTGGACATCTCTTAAGCCCGTTGACCAGCCTACCTATCCGATAGTTTCTTTACTGCTGTCCCAGGTTCCTCTACATCACATATTTTTTCAAGAAACGCTGGTGTTTTCAAAGAAATAATTTGGCACCACTTCTCTTTCCTTACAACTCTGTTTGCAATCACAACATATGTACAGTTCAGGAAAACAAATTCCATCATCTCCACCTTAAATAGTACATCTTTTCCTCTGTCAACTTAATAGGATTGTAACTCAAGAGACGATTAATCTAGAACCATTACACAGACGACAGTGTATCGTCGCACGATGATAAGTGATTTGTTGTTGTACCAATTATGAGTGACAGAAGAGGTACAGATTTGATATATGAGGATGAATCTATGGGGAAGCCCGGAGTGACCGATTTGAAGCCGGGCTAGAAGGTTTTTCTTCTTGTAAAAGTAAACATAGGTGAAACTTGCATATTGCCAACTATCTGAATGACTGAATCCCCGCTGATCATGGAAATTCTTATTTTACTACCCTACGTTAATTTCTGTTTAGATTATCTAAGCGGACCTTTCTTGATAGAGCAGATGTTATTTCATGCCTGTGAGCTTTTCCTTTTGTTACCAATATCTTTTGTTTTTTAATAGAGCCGACATGCTTCTTTCTTTTGTTTCAAAGTTAAATAAAAAAAACTTATTTGATTATGTTTACTTATTCCTTATTTCAACTTTTGCATCTATTTGCATTAAGCGGATTTAAAGTAATCATTATATCAAGCGTGTAACTAAGTACCATCAATATTTCGTACAATAATGGAAGCAGTATTGATACGATATCAAAGTAATTAAATCGCGTTTGTTCATCTTTTTTTTCTCGATTTTACAGAACCGTTACATGTGCAAAATTAAACAGAAATAAAATGTCGTTCGTTTTCTTGTTCACACATCATTCATACAAATCCGTTACATTTCATATCCCTCTTTTCAGGCTGTGTCAATAATCATGTGTCAAATCCATTTTGACAATAAGATATAACGTCAAATATGATATTTCACAATTTCGTTTTATGACCATCGCAGAGTAAACCGAATAATAATATTATTGATCTGCAAAAAAGAAAAAAAATAATACCGGTTTTAGTCCAACGTTTTTGCCGTGTACTTAGTAATATTAAAACACTTATCTTTTTGTTCATGTAATTTAACTAGTTGAAACTAAAGCCTGCGTTTGTGCGGTCTGCAGAATTTAACCTGTAATTTTGTCGTTACCGATCATTATGGTCTGCCTATCCTCTCTGTATTGATCCAAATTGATGAGCAAGGGCCTAACAACATACTATGAATTACCTGAGATTGGGAATTTGAGATCGTTTTTATATACAATGAACGATATGTTAACAAACGTTCAGAAAGAATAAAAACCAAAAGAGTTAAAAGCATTGTGCTCAGGAATGCAGTATATCTTACAATTTGATAATAAAAAAATATACAAGTAATGAATACGTACATAAATTGAAAAGTACGAACTAACAAGTCTATTTAAAAAATGAGGCATTAAATCAGTACTGAAAACTACGAACACGAACGCACAAACCTTGGACTGACAAAACCTGGCTTACGCGCAATTAACAAGCGAATGCGGATGCATAAATATTGGATAGGGTGGACGAAAAATAATATACATGTATATAGAACTAAAGATAGGTTAAAGACAACCAGGAAATATCATCTACCAGACTCATAGAAAACCATCAAGTGCACATAACAATAGAGACCATCATGGAACAATCTCACGATAGAAATGATGGAAAATAAACCTACTCAAAAACTTGGTATATATAAACATTTAGTGTTTAGTAATTAAAAAATAATGAAAGAACAAATTGACATCAGTTCACATAAGTCGTTTACACTTTTCAAAAAATAATTTCAATTAAAAACCAACAGGACTGACAAACACAAAGACCGACTAAAAAATAAAAATAAATAAATGTTTAATAAATCAATAAATCAAAGGAACGATAAACAAAATTATAGTTGCCATACACCACCCACATATCATCACTTTCTAAAAGAGATTTGACTTTATAAAAATCACACAGAATCAGTTGGTAAGGAGAATTCAGTTTTTGTTATAGGGCATCCGACAGCTTGGTCATTTCAGCCCCTGGCGCATGCGGAATATTGCAACACACATTCAATACTCATTTACACAAATAAATACTTTCACACCTTTATACATTGCATTTATTCTATTTGATGGATGGAGTACTGAATATTCCTCCGTCGACCCGCCTACAATAAGAAAGTAATGTAATTGGGTTCATGTAGTAATGGAAAAGTAATGTAAGTCAAGTTCACAGCTAGAGGGTGATGGAGATGCTATTCCAACATCAGCCCCTCCCATTCACTCTAATAAATACACTCACTCATACAAAACACAGAACCACAAAACATATATGTTGAAGGTTATATACAATAAAAAAATTCCCAATTCACCTAAAAAGCGGAACAGGGGACCCTGCAATTTGCTACCGTTTACGAGAACTCTTCTTAAATCCGGCGGCATGCCTACATACTCTTTGCATGGAGCCAAGGTGTCACACGCCTCTATTATGTGGGACACATCGAGCAACCTTTCTCTGTATAAGGGGCTCCTGCGCGGGCGTTGGTGCAAAACCAGGAGCTAGTGTGTAGAATTCAGTTGCTTCTTCCCAAATACAGAATGGGTTCATTAGAAAAGTAAATCAGTTGTTTCTTCCTAAATACAGAATGGGTTTTATTAGCATAATAATTCAGTTGTTTTTTCCAAAATACCGAATTGGTTTTATTAGCATAGTAATTCAGTTGTTTCTTCCGAAATACTGAATGGGTTTTCTTAGCATAGTAATTCAGTTGTTTCTTCCAAAATACTGAATTGGTTTTATTAGCATAGAAATTCAGTTATTTCTTCCAAAATACTGAATTGGTTTTATTAGCATAGTAATTCAGCTGTTTCTTCCAAAATACTGAATTGGTTTTATTAGCATTGTAATTCAGTTATTTCTTCCGAAATACTAAACGGGTTTTATTAGCATAGTAATTCAGTTGTTCTTCCAAAATACTGAATGGGTTTTATTAATATAGTAATTCAGTTGTTTCTTCCAAAATACTGAATAGATTTATTAGCGTAGTACTGCTGAACAATGCTGCTGCTGCAGAATATACTTTTTCTCATGTTTTTTTCTTCAATTTTTACAATATCACAACGATTTATTAAGACTCTGAGTGTTTTCTTCAGGCATGTGTGTTTCCTTCCCAAATATAAGAATCTCAGCCTGCTCAGACCTTCATGAGATATAAGAGCAGGAAGATTTGGACCCAAAATCAAAATTCAGGTTCCAAGGGTAAATCCAATTGAGAGATATACTAATATAATTTAAACTATTAAAGCACCCACCATACCATTAAACTCTAACATCATTAGCTCGAGAACGATAACGAATTGGAAAATTAAACTAAACAGCGTATGTGTGCAACACTAAGTGACACTCTTTTGGGGCTCACAAGCCGCTGTACTAGAGGGCGATAAAAAAAAACGTGAAAGAAAAAAGAGCTTCTACATCGCGGACAGTGTCTGAACCGTTTCGTAGTACAAGGATCTATACATTCAATGATTATGTTAGAAAAGACGACATGAAAATGAAGAAACGTTAGAATTGCATATTTGAACTCAAACAATCCGAAAACTCTCTGGCGAGATTTGGAAAGAAATGAATAATCAAGCTAAGCAAGAAGAGACGCATAATGGAGATGCCTAACGCCGGGAACACACTTATCCGATGCTACCCGACGCAAGTCCAATTTTCCATATGATTGTATTATCTCCGTGCATATCTGCCAGATGCTATTCATCGCTACCCTATTCTACGTTCTGCGATGCCCACTGTGCAGATTTTCGTCCGGTAGCATCGAGTACAGTCGAAGACAAAAGAACCGGAAACTCATACTTTTATTCAAACTACATGTATTATTGATGTTGTATTAATTACAACATACTTATTTTAATATAAACCAAATTAACCCTGCTTAACGGGAACTGCAGATTCAATGGATACTAAGAAAGATGGGCACCAAACAATACGGTACATGCAGGTTCTATGAAGAGGTAGAAGAGACCTCAACACACCAAATGACAGACTGTGGTGCTTATCCGCAAAATAAACAACCTGAGGTAACATCAAGAATTAGGAAGTGAAAAAAAAATCAAATAGGAGGCAATCAAATAAGGTGTTTGAAAAGAACCTGCAATATTTTTAGTTTTAAGCATAGATGACCGGCAATAACCACCACATGTTTGTCATCCTATCACTAATTTTAACTATGTCGATAATTAAGACATAATTAATTAAATATTGTACATTACATATTTCAATTAAAACAATTTAGATTCATAAAATTAGAGTTAATAAGAAATATTATCAAAAGGAAATAAATATTAAATGAATCTACTTGTTGAATTCAACGTTTGTATGTTATGCCTATTTTCAGCGACAAAATACAGAGCACAATTTCTTAATGACAACCTGCCTAGTGAATAAAATGGGTGAAAATTAGAAGACGAAAGGGTGATTAAAGACGGATCCCGTGTTTTAAAAACATGGCAAATTTCGTCATAATAGTCCATAGAGGAGCCAGGGGGACTGAAGAATTCAAGGCCCCCTGAGTAATGAGGTGTTTAAAATGCACTGCAGCCGTTGTGCGGCCGGGGAACTTTTAATACGTAAACAGGAGTGAACATGATGAACAGGGAGATGTACTTCTGTAATCGTCAAAAGGGAATTCATATGGAGATAGAAAACAGCAGGTCTAACTTTAATGTCTTGCTTGGAAAACTGAGTGAAACTTGATTAAATAAATAATACAATAAAAACCAAGAGGCTTATTAAATCATAAAACTGACTATTAAAATATTGTTTAGATAAAATAAAGGATCACTATCAAAATCCGTTAAAAATGTCAACTTCATGTAGACAAATATAAAAAAATATTATCGTTTGGTAAACTGGGTAAAACGGTAAATTATGTTTTGACCCTTTGATCATCATTGAAAACAAAGTTACAACTAGGTAGCCGTTCGTGGTTAGCAAGCCACAAGAGGAGCATACATTAGGACCAAACGGCTGAAAATTATCAACCTGATTAATAAAAAAATGTAGGTTTTTATAAGCGAGGAGAAACGTGGTGCACAGCAATTTCATGACTTCATTTTATAACTCTATAATTTACAAAGCAGTGGAAATTTATGACCGGGCCGCTCTACAAAGAACGGTTATTTAATTAAGAATATCATTCTGACGATTCCGTTAGATTCTTAAATGCTATAGTAGATAAACCACGGTTAAAATTGACTCGAATATGGTCAAGCACAATATGCAGACGGGAAAAGTTTTTCTTTTCACCCATGGGAAAAGAGTAAATGTTTTGAGATTTGGCAGGAAAGTAGCTTATAACAAAGTTCAAGCTTATAGGCTCTTCAGATCTTGTTGTTAGAAAAATGTGAATATAAACTTTTTCTTGTCGGCTCGGTTCCAAAGATTTGTTCAAGTTCGCTGCACATTTGTCCGACATCCATCTCCAATATATTTGTTATAAACGAATACTGCTGAAATCAACGCAAAATCTGAAACAAATAACCTATACAAGACTGAAACTTTTTTTAAATATTGATAAACGCTGTTATTTTTTACAATTTATTTTAAGTTAACCAAACTGTGTTTCCCTACTTTATTTTCCGAATGACGTCACAAACTATCAACCTTCCCCAAGGACGTCACTTCTGTGTAATCATGTGTCAAGCAAATCAAATTCATCTGAAAAGAACATATTTATAATTGTTTTACTGCACTTCTATAAATCGAAATCAAATAGAAAATGTACATAAATAATTATACAACAATCAAGAGTATTCCTCCAAAAACATTCCTTCGCCAACATTTCGAGGAATATCAGGAGGATTTGTCAGGACTTTGTAAATAGACTTAATAATTGACCACGTTAAAATATATAAACCTCTACTTCAGATGTTCATATTTCATGTGAAAGGTGGCATTCATATTTGGTAACCTTGCAAATTCACTTCAATTTGCTTGCATAGGTCAGCAGTGAGTCCAAAGCTCATACTGCTAGGCTTCTAAGTTTAAGCATTGTGAAATATGCTCAACGCTTATTTTCTCGGTACGTAATAGGTACCAACGCGGTCTCTTTCCTGCTCTAGTATGACATATGCTTAGCCACATAAGTATCGCCCTTTCCCTACTAGACCCGGCCCTTATAACACTCAGAACGCAGTCTTTACCAGTTGTAATTTGACAATACGATTTTGGTTTGATATTCTCATTGTAAAACGGTATATAATTTTTTCATCACAGACGGGATATGAACGGCTCTATTCAATCTTTAGTATAATTATTCTGTCTGTGTAAGGACTTGGTTGAGATGAAAAAGTCAGTGTCACGAGCGGGATTCGAACACACGACCTTCGGGTGGGCTCTTTCCCAGGTCGTGTGTTCGAATCTCGCTCGTGGCACTGACTTTTTTTTATCTCAACCAAGGCCTCACATAGAAAGAATAATTAATTTAAATAAGTAACTTGGTCAATTGACCCCTAAAATATAAAAGGATTAATCTTTAGAATAATGGTCATTTGTTCGAGAAAAGTTAAAACAAGCGGCTTATTTAAATGGAAAGCCAAAGAATCTAAATTACAAATACTAATTCTCTCTTGATCCGGAATCACTCGCTTGAAACATCCCATGGTTTAGAAGCGATTAAACAATTAATCAAAATATCAGAATGAACAAAACGTTTTATGTGTGAATAATGCTCCTGATTAAATACTAGTGTTAAAGTTTATATTATTCTGACAAAATGAAGCGAAAAGAAATACCAAAAATTTATTTTTAAATATTATATAGTTTCACATATTACGGCGACCGCGAATATTGGTTATAGATGTTTTTAGGAAGGTAAAACCGTATTATTGCCAAATGCATGTTTATCAACTCCTCATAAATAGTTTAGTCCGTTTTATTTTTGTTACAGCCATGTAAAACAATGTAACAAAGAATTTAAGAAAGGTCGTTAATAAATACGTTATATTACAATTACATTTGCCGGTTACATTACGCACTATGGATTATCTAACATTTACAACAACTTTAACATTATTCCAAGGACTCAGTGCCGAGGGATTACATTTACAACTATAGCACCCGATTTCACTACCTACCACGATTACATTACTTTTACGACCGTAAACGCTTACATTACCCAGCCCTATAAAGGGAATATTTTATCTTTAAACGGAATTTCAATTCATTTTTTTATTTACTTTTCAAATATAATTTGATTGGAAGGTTAGCTAATATTGCTAAGAGCTTATTTTCTCTTATCATATTTAAAATGTTATAAGTAAATAATTTGCGTTAAAATCTTAAAAAGGAACACATGAATGAAAAAACAAACATTATACATGAACATATTTAATAATTACCATATTTTTAATATTCTACCACATTAAGCTCTCAGTCTCACACACACTCTCTCTCTCTCCCTCTCTCTCTCTCTCTCTTTCTTTCTTTTTTCTCTTTGATAATAATTGGTAAAGTTATATAATTTATAACATATAAAACTTTGGTTAATATTAATTCGTTGCCTAAATTGGCGAGCATTTTTATATACAGTAAAACGATATGAATTAATTAATAAATAATTCGGCCGAAGGCCCTGAATCCACCTCGTGACACTAGCTTTTTCATTTCAACCAAAACCATACATAAAAAAATTAATTAATTGAAAGAAGTATTTTGGTCAATCAGACCACTAAATGTAATGGATATTCATTAAGCCATTCATTCTCCCTTTCTCTCTCTCTCTCTCTCTCTCTTTCTCTCTCTCTCTCTCACTCACTCTCTCTTTCTCTCTCTCTCTCTCTTTCTATCTTTCTTTTTTCTTCTTTCTCTCACCTTGATATCATAGATTAAGTTTGCTCTTTTTTATTCTAAATCTTTCTGGAAATCGTTTAGTTAAAAGTTTATTTTCTTTTTCATATTCAACTGAACAATGTGAAGAATATAACCATTATAATTTTGAAAATGTTATTCTGTGTGATTTGGTTTTAAGCGATTATGCACCCCGGCTATTCTGGAGTTGAGTGGTTTTCAAGAAAAGATATGAAAGGGCTGGCAAGAACGCCGTAAGAAATTTAAACTTTTCATAATATTAGCATAACACCCCAGATATAAACGCTAATAAACGTATTTCAAAAACAAAGATGAATGCAGAATTAAAAGTTTTATTTCATAGTTTAATATTGAGAAAAAGATCGTTTCATAATTCATTATACCTTTATTACAGCTCAAGAGATAGGATAATGTCTTTTAGGGTTATTTTGTTTTCAAAAGATCCGTTTAAACACATGTCGCTACAATGAAGGCACTTGTTAGCAGTTATGGGATAACTTCAACCCTTGGAAAGTTAAATATTTCCTCGAAACTTTACAATGTTCGACTTGATATTAAAATTTCGTCTTTACGTTTAACAATCGTCGACGCTGTTACATTACTTGTATATCTATCGTTCCAGAATATAGTTGAAGTAACAGAACTCGTTAAAGATCAGAAGCTTTCGCAGCCTATAAACTCGTTCGTTTCAGAATCGGTAAATTAATAATATTCAGATTTCTTCAATGGTCAATTATACATTTTAGTCAATATAACAACCTCGTTTTCACAGGTAGTTAATTAGAAATTACACAAAGTTGCTTCTTAAAAGTTTAAATGTGTTTGATAATTGCGTCCTGAAACAATTTATGGGAGTTACGTTCCTTTCCGCTATGTAGTAATTTATAGACTTAGGCTAGGATGATTAAAATTAACAAGTGAAGAAAAATGTTTACGTTTAAATTTTATTTTATTACTTAATTTTTAAACTTTTGTTTATTGTGTGGAGTTTAGTGACCGTTAGTTAATGATTATTAGGAGATCGTAAGATGCGGTCTGTTGTGACGTAGGTTTTTGAAAAAACATTTTCTTTATCATGCCTCGATCTTTATTGAGATCATCTTCAATGCTCAAAGTGCTTGTTTTCTACGTATTGTGACTGTACTTGTAAATGTGTAATTCTTGTGTGTCGTGTTGAGAGTACCCTGAGTACCCAATAATGACCCATCTACACAGAAAACAAACACTTTGAGCGCTGAAGATGTTCTCAATAAAGATCGAAACGTTGGTACGATAGAGAAAATGTTTTTCTACAACCTACGTCACGCCAGACCTCACCTCACGATCTCCAAATAATCATTGGCTAACGGTCTCTAGACACCACACATTTATTATTTACTTTAATTTATGTAGTAGAATTTATTTAATTTAGCTTGCAAAAGTAAAAAGACCAATGCCACAGAACAATATGCAATATAATGAAATAAATTTATAACAATACTTAAAAATTTACCTTTTCTTCATTCTTTTAAATATTCAAAGTGCCTTGCGCTCTTAAACTCTTAAACTGCATACTGGAGAGTCGAGACAATAAGAATACCTTAACTTGCGGAATTTTCTCGCAGGGTAAAAAAGAAAACGCTCAAAAACAGGATCAACTCTTAAACCTAGCTGGGGAAATATTGTCGTGACTCGTGAATAGTTTTAAAGAAGGTAATTTCTTGTCTGACTCTTCGGAGGTTCTGGAACTCGGCGAGGGGCTCTCGTGGAAAAGGACTTAATGTGACCTTACCCATCTCCCGGGAGACAATAGCGCTCACTTGAAGCTCTTTGCTGAATCCTCAACAGTCCCGGCCCTTATTTACAAGGAGAAGGGAATTGCAACACTCAACCGCACTCAAGCCCTTTTTGAGTGCACTTAGCAACCCTGGTGTTTCCGACCGTCTTTTTTTATATTATGTTTCAAATATGAGTTATAACCTTAGGGAAAATTCATAGTAAATAGTTTTAATAACAAAAAAATGAAAACAACTTATCGGATAAGTTTATCAAAATTGAACGAAACTTCAACTGATAATACAGAAAGAAACCTCAACAAACCAATTTCGATATATGTAGGAAATTAATATTTGTTTTCACTTTTGAACTTGTGAAAAACTTTTCAATGTACTTTGCACCTTTACATAAAAAATATAATCAAAATCAAGGAGATTTTAAATATATAAATCAATCTTTTTTTGTTTTCAATCGGTGGTTTAGTTGTTATAAGATCTTGGTATCGTTAATTTCCTATTAGTTCTTTATAAAAAATGAAGCGACAGAAACTTGTTGCAGTGAAATTTAGACCTTTTGTACAATTATTTTGTTAGCCAGGCTATTTATCTTGCATTCTCAAAAAGAACTGTTGTTCAAAGGCTCTTAAAAATCAGCACGATACTCTGTGTATCTACAATATCTTATAAAGCAGAAGAAGAATTCAATAGGAAATCATATAAAATGATATGATGTATACATAACTCCAAAACAAAAGAAGCAACCGGATTCCGTTTTTTCTGTACAAATTCCAAATATTAGGAGCATACGAGTGGCAGAGGATAGCAATTATGGCGTACACCGTGGTCTTTCAAGCTGAAATACAAGCCATCAAAACTTCTACGTTAGAAAATCTTAAAAGAGGTTTCACTGACAAAAATTCCTCATCAGATCTAATAGCAAAACTTGTGCAAAAGCTTGTGAAAAAATTAAATCAAAACTAGTCAGTGGATACATCCAAAATCTTCCAAACCTAGTTAGATTGGTTATAGTTCCTTTAGATAAATGCTATCAAAGCTTGTGTCTTAGAAAATCTTAAAAGAAGTTACACTGGCAAAAAAAAAATCCTCAACAAAATTAGTCAGTGAATCTATCGAAAACCTATAACACCTGTGAAACCACAACATTCTGATAACATCTTTGGTGCCGAGTCAAGATAGGATTTTTGTTAGGGGAAGGCAATGAATGGCCAGAGCAGAATTTAAAACACCATATATACATATGCATATATATGTTGAATTTGATCTCGGTTGTAAGTACAACAAACATAGAATCCTCCATCATAGAATGCATTCGAAGAAAGACCAAAGGAGAACTGGATAAACTAGGTGCTGGACACTCTAAGCTTATGTTAAAACAACCTTCACCCTAAAGAGACCTCAACTCAGACGAGTGATAGGACTATATGAGAGTACTGGCATCTGAGAAAACATTTACACAATATGGGCCTATTCAATGACGATCACAGTTGTAAGTTATGTAACGAGGAGGAAGAACAGGAACCTATATCATCTTTTAATGGGAACCAACCGTTCAATTGAGGTAGAATCGGGGATTCAAAGAAAACCTAGGAAAGGAATTGTAAGAATAACAATCGATTGCGCAGAACTAAGGAACTAATAACGTACAATAAGCCAAAAGGCTGCAATCCTTGGGGAACAAAAAACACCGACTTCCTCCTGTTATCCATATTTATCATCACCTGTGTCAAAGCAACACACTTGAACCACCCATATTTTTTAAATAACATTTATAGAAATGAATTTCGGTAAAATTGGGGCCCTGTTAACGTTAGTATTTTTCGTCAGAATTTTAGGTAAACCTTGGAGGTTATTCGGAAATATCGTTGTTATCTAAACCTAGAAGCATTTAACAGTCTACCATTTTAACAGCTGTTTGAGGAATAACTAGTACTTGCCTTAAGTGACGACTGTCCTAGGTACGCTTTAAATATTTATACCTTTATTTTTGAGTCTGAGGATCTTTTTCCCTTAAACGTTGTATAAGTTTAGCCCCCGCATCGTTAGTTCCACATTAACACCAAGTATTTTATAGTCTAAATGAGAGGAAAAAAGGGATGATTATTTTGCAGAAATCGCCGATATTAATAGAGAAAATTCCACTGTATTAGATTTGGAGAGGTTAACTTTTAAATTTCTTTGTTCACAGTTTGAAATTTCTTTATGTGATCGGAGGGCATATTGTTCGTGTAAATACCCATGGCCTCCGCCTATACACTCGGCCTCCGAGAATTCCTGAACTCTGAATAACTTGAGAGAAAGATTTGCTACATTGGATCTAACCGAGACCTAGTAGATGCTGTAAATTTCCAATTAGTTTTATGTTGATTCCGTGGGATTGGAGAGACTTTAGTCCTGCTTGGTTATATGACAGTGTTACTGTTGTAATAGTCGTCACACCTAACTCTGTATATTGAATTTTATTTAAAGTAAATCACGTTACCACCATTTAATGAGTATTGTATTTTTAGGCGAAAAACATTGTACTCTCAAACTACGAGGATTCTCTAATGTTTTCTTTAAAAAAAAATAAATTAATAAATTCTTCCACATCTAATAACTATTACTCAATGTTTTTCCGTGTGGTGGAGAAAATATGAAAATGACGTTAGAGTCCAAGAGTACGAGTTTGAAAGTGTATCAAATATATATCAGCTATGTTGTATCAATCGTTATAGCTTATAAACTTGTATTATGACTTCAATTAAAGTTAAAAAAACATCGATATTTTAAAACTTATAAATAGAACTCAAATCTAACGTAATTTTTTGAACGAATAGGTGTAATATCTGCTTTACCTCTGAAGTAATAAAAAAATCGACCGGCAAAAGCCTTTAGGGGAGTTACTTTTCCCATGTCACATCCCAGTTCACAACAATAAGAAAATCCCCGGGATTATTATTAGCTGCAAGGGGTCGAGTTGGCCCGGGTGCCGAGGCAGGATCACTTTTGTTTCGGCGAGCAAACTTTTCCCCAAGGTGGATGGGGAGATATGAACAAGTTTGCGACACCGATCTAAAACAAAACTTCCCCGACCTTTTGCCCAATTTAAACAATTTTAAATGTTCTTACGTTATCACTGCATCCGTTTAAATGTATGTTTTCCGGGAATTATTGATTTATTTAAAGTACCAAATCATCATGACACCCCCGCGATATACCACAATTTGTATAATTTTTAACTTAACTTACATATTTTTTCCTTCAAAAGTTATTCTTTTCAAATTAATCCATGTTTGTCATAACTGACCACATTAATTATCCCAATTAATTATTCTTTTCATCTCAACCAAAAACCTTAGATGAAAATAATAGTTATTGTTTTTTTGACTCAATGCGTATTGCAACTTCTCTATACAGAGTAATAAGTAACAATAGCAACAATAGTGTTTGTTATAGTGAGCTAGCTTAATGATAGTATTAATGAATGAATGAAGAAAACTTTATAAAAATATTCCTAAGGAAGTATAACACAAATTAAAACACAAACCGTCCTTGTACAGTATTGTTGACAAAAATCATATGCTGTAGGTGGTAGCTGGGCAAAATTCACTTAAAGATAAGATATTAAGTTCAAAAATCATAAAATTTAATAAAAAAGTAAGTAAACAATATAAAATTTTACCCCAATGCTCCTTTTTGCAAAGCCATCCTTAAGACGGTTAAAACCGCTTAACCGTCCGGAAAATTAATTTTCGCGATCAAATACTTTTTCAATTCTCTAGCAGTTCCCAAAAATAAAACCCGAAATTCTGAAAGAATAGACGATATATCAGTTCGCTCTAAGCTTGAAAAACCAACATTAATTAACAGAGATTAACATTAGATTATTATTGGTTACATCGAAAAATGCCTTTGTTATTCATCTTAGGACCGAGAATTTATAGAACCATTTTTCAGAGTTGTTAAAGGAGAACAAAAGTTAATATCAAAATCGTGGAGTTGAAGTTAAAATTGAACGCTTTAAAAGCAGCATTAGTTAACGTCAGCAGACAGGGAGTATGAGTTTCCTATTTAAATATGAAAGGTGGATTTTTATGGTGTAACGGAATAAAAGTTGATGTCTCTAAGCATAACAGTGGTGTGAAATTCGGTTGATGTTTTAATTTACGAATAAAAACACGCTGAAAAGTTTCGACTAGATCGAATTTCTTCTTCTTCTTTATTCTCCCTAAACCTCGGAATTCTTCTACGACAACTGACTTAAAAACCTTAAACTTTATATTAAGTTAAATGCAAGAGTTTGAGAGAAGGTTGGACCAGATCGAATCGATTGCAAATTTTGACGGATACATTTTCTTTTTGAGGTGAGATGTGGGAGAAAGTTTGGGCTTGATGCCCAAATAGAACTCGAATTCGTCTGCCTACAAAGAACCAAGGCTCCCTACTCTCTATCCAGCTCCCATACGAAAAAAAACTTTTTTTCTTTATTAATTTACACCTGATCATCTGGTGGGCTTAAGTAAATTTTCTAGCATTTTACGGTGTAAAACAAAGCAAAATGAACGAAAAATATACATAAACAAAAAAAAGAGGAACTACTCATGAGTAATCACTCTTACATATTAGCATTAATTAGTAGGCACTCTCAACACGTCAGACAAGAATGATACAATTACGCAGAAAACAAACACTTTGAGCCCTGAAGATGGTCTCAATATAGATCGAAACGTTGGCACGATAAAGAAAATGTTTTCAAAACCTACCTTACACCGGACCGCATCTCACAGGTTCACAGGTTATAAGGTTCCTTTCTGGAAATGGAAGAAGGTCTGCAGTACATACCATAAAGAGGATGCTTTGTAAGATACTTTCTTGTGGTACCGCTGCATCTGCGCGATGCCCAGCTGATAGATAGAAACCACTGATGTCTTGAATATATCTGTCGGATAAGAAGTATTTTAGGATCAGGTAGAAGGGTAAGCTTCCAGAGGGGGCCCAAGTGCAATACCCTATCGAAAGCAGGTTTCACATCTAGGAATACACCGCAATCGATTTTGCTTTATTTAAATTTACTGCATTCTTTCCAATTAATTATAGTATTAGTAATGTATTTATTGTTTTTTGGATGGTATAAAAAGATACTTGGATAATTTGGTAAGAAGTCCGCAAATTTAATATGTTCAATTTAGCCAAAGTAATATTTGATGTTTAAATGAAATTCATTTATTATTTTGAGCACTGGTTAAATATTTTAAAAAATGATACATTCTAAACCACTTATTGCACGATTTTTTGTTATCACTGAGGAGGGTTTGAAATCAAAAATTTTATTAGATGGCTGGCAACTGGGTCTCAAAATGCATAGCCAAAAATAAACTAATTGATTGAAGACGTTCAATTAAACATCTAACTATTCAAATCATTCCACCAAGGAAAACAAGAAGCTGAAACTAAATATTTGTTATTGTAAATTCATATTGTAAAATATACACTACTAATTTATTTTTTTCCCGTCATATGCTGTGATTTTTCTAACTTTTAAGGGATTATAACGTATTCAATGAGCAGAATAATCGATTGTTTGATTGACCGTACACTTGCTTTAATCATTTCATTGCTTTATAATTTTCTATTCAACATCACCGAGTCATTCGACATTCATGAGATTAAAAGGTAAAAATTACGAGCAATAATCATCAAACTTTTTCTGATGTGGAAGAAAATTTACGGCTCTGAGAAAGCCTTTAATGTATAAAGCCTATTATACTCTTCGCAGACTTTCAAAGAAGTTCGGAAACACTTTGAGATTTTGATTTACAGGCGTTTGGATGACCGGAGGGCTCGGCTTATTATTTCTGCAAATAATCCATCAACGTCGAATTTAACATTAATTCGAATTTTAATATCTAGATCTTTTTAGTGTAATAATTCTTGCCAAAAGGAAATTTGAAATGATTAATAATTTTATTCACCAGTAAATTCACAGCCTCCACAGAGAGAGTAAATTTGAATACCTTTCACTAGTAATATTTTAATGATCGTTTTTTCCGTCAATCTGAACGTTTGAACATATGTATATCTCACATTATGAACAATATAAGCTGAGGTCGTGGGTTCAATTCCGACCGAGCACAGAGGCCAGTATGTCACAAGTCAAATAAAATAACATAAAGCAAATTGTTATTAAATGACAATAAAACATTAAATTTTGTTTTCTTTCTGTGTAATGTAAAATAATAATAATGGACCTATTATTTCATAATTGTTTATAAATTCTGTGTGCTGGTTCACTTATTAAACAAATTCATACTAACAATGGGACTACCAGATTGAAAATAATACACCAAAAATAATTGAAGCAGGAGGGACCAAATATAATTCTGGTTGAATAAATTGATTTATTCATTTATATTGAATAAATTAAAATATTGATATTATAATTTGGTATGATTTAAAGAAGTAAATCAACAAAATACTTTTTTTGCATATTGAAACAAACATTCTGTAAGAAAAGTATGTCAGCAAATGGCCAAACCTTGGATTTCACCTCATTGTCGTGATTTTAGCGTTATAAAACTCAAATATACTAACTTTCGTGGAAAATGGTGTAAATTAATTTTTTGACAAATAACTTCGACGACCTTTTCTACGTGACTGACATTCCTAGGGCAAACTCAAATTTCCTTTTTCTCAAAGGATTGTAATCCTTGTGGTTAAATCATTGTCAAGTGCATTTTATAACTACCAAACATTAAAATCAGATTATTATTTACATAAAAACACTAGGTTAATTTCTGACAATTTTTTTTTGTGTGTATTTTTTACAGACATCTTGCATATATTTCAATGCGACATATGTCATTAAAAAGCGATAGCTATAGCTTTTCTGTTGGTGATGTTAAAATCTTATTAGCTGTTTTTCAATTATAGCCGTTTCCGTCAGATATTCTCAAAAGTCGGAGAGATTTGAGAATTCACAAAATAGATAAATTTAAATTCAAATAATAGTATATATGTATGGGCCTGTAGAGGCGCTAAAACGAAATTTCATATTAGTTGCTCAAAAACTTTTGTATGACATAATTTATTTGAAAAATTTATGGCTTTCAGAAATTTTTCGGTTATTGATTAACTTTGATAGGTTTTACAATATTTCTATTGCAATCAACATAAACAATTCTGCAAAATGATATGGAACATAGTTGAATTAAGAAAGTAAAAGAGTTCTATAAAAATATTAAAAACAGTAAAATGTCAAATTGAAAATTTTATTTTGTAAAACCAGTGTATATTCACAAGAACTAACGGATATGGGTTTGATATTTTGTACCGTAGATTGAACAAAAAAAGTTAGGTTCAAATCCCTGACAAACCTACCAGGTCGTCTTCTTGTAAGTTTGTCCACCTAGACTGTTTTTTCGGTACATATCAAAAACCAATAATGTCAACAACTTGATTTTCTTTAAATATAGTTTATAGTATTGTCTCGTATTATTAAAGATTCATTATGGACGTTTGCTTCAGTTACTTTTCTTTAATTTTTTAAAATAATTTCCTTAAGGATAACGCTAATTAATGTGTGCAATTCCCTGGCTCCATATAGAGACCGCATAGGAATGCCAGCCGATATCAGCATTGTGCTCTAACAAGTATTTGGATCCCCTGTTCCCATTCTTGGAGGAAATATGTTTTATTGTATACAGTCCTGGTAGTTTACTATTCTTAGCATGTGCTGAGAGTAAATGCATTTATTAGCGTGATAGTGTGCAAGGGTGGATGACGAAATATTGAGTCAATGAATCTTCTTTTCCGCTTTCGTTTACAAAGTTCGCCATTATTAATGCAAAAACGAAGTTTTTTTGTTTTTTCCCATTACAAGCAACTTCTGTTGCAAACTAACTGTCGCAGATGTTTCAACTTCACCGATCCTCTTTATATTTAACTAACAACCTATTTGGCGACCATTTGCCAATTTGTTTTTCAAATTGTGTCTATTATGGTCTACTGGTGGTCGCCCTTGGACCCTGACACCTACACAGTAAAATATTCTGATCATTGTTGCTGGATAAAATTAGAACTATGAATAAAATTTAAGCGATTTAGTTTTATCATAAATTCACAAAGATAATCGATTACATGGCATTAATAACAGAAAAATAAATGTTAGTTAAAGTTCCATGAAATCTTTTTTGTCCTTCAAGTAACAAAATGAATGTGATTCGGGGTCGACAACACATTTTCCACTCCCCTACACAACAGGATTCTGTTTTGTTAAAAGCGTTTAGAGAAGAGGCCCAATTTATTTTCTCTGGAGACAAAGAGACTTTACTGGACAAACGTGTCGGAAGAAATAAGATCCTACAATAATAGTGGGAGATAAAATGTTTCGTTTTTCGATGAGGTTGTCACTTGTGGTTCATTTATACAACGCTTATTGTCTAAATCGAAAAAGACTGCTTTTTAAAAAGCCATTTTTCACAGCTGATACCTGGTAATATTTCCAACTTCGTTGCCGAGTTTGAACTACTTTAACACGATTTATTAAACGTCATTCCAAACTTAATATTTTTATGTTCAGTTATATTATCCTTTAACCGCCATTGTCTTAGCAAAAAGTAAATACGTTTTATGAAGGTTGTGTTATCATTAATTTAATCTTAACCTAACTCCTTTGACCTGATGATGAGAGTTTAATGCTTAAAATCCGAATCACGCAAATCTGTAAGTAGAATCCTCATTTACAAAAGTGAGATAGAGAGATGCATATTTAAACCATATTTCTAGCAAAAGTGTAGTAATAATTGGACGTAAATTTTCCCAGTTTATGCCGTTTTTATCGCAACCTTACATAAATATTAATTAATAGAAGTTATTTGGTCAATCGGACCACGAAATGGATCTAAAACATTACAATTTGTGTAATTGTATTTCTCTAAAAATTTAATTTCAAAATATCATTTAGCGATTTTACTTTCTTATATATCTGATATGCTGTTTGTAAAACAATAATTTGAATATGCGTACCTGTGTGTGGGCGTTTTAATTATTCAGTAAGGAAGTAAATAATGTTGAAAATAACGCTGCATGTCGTCATACAATGTGCGTTTGAAATTGTTTTCATGTGCATACTTTACCTTCCATATTTCATAATGTCAACTGGGAAATTCAAACTTGGTTTATTTTTAGGGCTGTTTGTTTTCTGTAATTCGAAGTTAATTAAAACATAATTATTTTATTTCTTGAAGCCTTGAAGCTATAACGAATTATGGATGATATAGTGCCTAAATTTGTTTACAGTTTTAGACGTACTTAAAATGGGGAAGTTGAAAATCTGTGAAAGCCTTCACCTCTTAACTGTTTTCATTATAAAGTGCCAGGCGGGCGTGGGGAGCTGCTTTGTTTACTTTCTTGATCACTTCTGGTGGAAATGTCCATTCGGGGAAGTTTTTCGTTCGGGCCCGTTCTTCGGTTTGAAATGGAGGGGTGGTAACATCTTGCTCCTCGCTTTGCATTCTCCGAGTGGTGGCCCCCTTGACGATTCCCGGGCCTCTTTCCCTGTCTCCAACCGAGGAAAGGGAAATATTCAGGCAGTAACTCGGCCCCTTCTTCGCCAACCGGCTAAAGTATGCACCCTTTTTTTCTCGAGGATTTTTATGCCCCGAATCGCCCTGGGGAGCTCCTTGTAATTGCGAGGCGGAATCCCGGCCAGCGACTTTCCTTATTCGGCTGAAACTGTTGGCACCAATTCAAAACCGAGTTGTTGATGTGTAAGTTCGACATCGCATCAATGGCACAATGTCGGCTCCCATCGGGAAATAATTGTCCGCTGGCAAAGAGTCAACATGGAAGAAGAAAATGACAGTCAAACCACCTTCTTTTATAGACAACCCTTTACGCTTCTTTCTTTAGAGTCACAATATTATTTTTTAACGGTTGCAGATCAGTCCCTAATCTAGTTACAATAATTAATAAATAAATTATACATGGTGTCCCACCAGATAAGAGGCAGCCCCTTAACTTTTTTTGCTTTTTGATCTTCTGGCTATTATCAATGACGATGTTTATGTGCCCAAAAGGAAAAAAATCCAAGGGCGTCAAATCGGATCACTGAAGATCTCTTTTTACAAACCAACGATTTCTAAATTTTCTGATGAGTTCGTTTGACATCACTTGCGTTATGAGGGTTATGGACAACCATAGTGCAGACATCACATGTTTATTAGCGTTGAAAGCGGCAGATGGCAATAAATATCTCCGTTTAATGTAACAATGTTACTTAAAAAAATGGTCCTATGATTTGGTTCCAAACGTCCATGCGTTTGAGGAGTGAATTACTTGGTGCCAGGTCTGATCCATAACATGAAAGATTTCTCTCGTTCATTTTTGAAAACTCCAGCGATTTAATATTCCATGAAACGTAAATTTGGATTCGTCTATCCACACGATGAAGAATGAGGGTTTTTGTTTAAAATGATATCGATGGACGCCAACCATCTTAAGCACTCTCTGCAATCCAGGGCGCAAGCCGTATCCGTATGCCATCTGTAAGGTAGCATTCCGTGAAAACGAAAGACCCTTAATACCGTGTTTTTTCTAAAATTCAATTTACGGGTTAGTTGCCGCATGGATTTGTATGAATTTTCCGGGCTAATACATAAAATTTTCGATACCGCGTCAGAGGTTTGCACAGCGACACGACTTTCCTAAGGAAAGTCCTTCTTGAAATACGCTCCCCTTAGATCGAAAACTTTTTACTATCCGAGTGTAAGGAGGATCGATGGTCGCTGACGCATCAACACGCAAACACAGCAGTTTTATCTAAGACAGAAAATTTTCCTCCAGAAAAAGATGCGTATAAACTTGATAGAATTGAAAGTAATAACTGTATAAACTGATTAAGTCTCTTTATTTCATTAACCTATACATTTGTTTCCCAATATAGCATGTTTCAAAAATCAGATTAGTGTATTAGACGTTGAAATGATTCAGAAATTAAAAATAATTTTATATCCCGATTAAAACATAATACCACTTAATTTTGGATTTTATCGATTTTGGTATTAAAAAATCCATAACCCCGTGAAAAATTGAGGCAGATATCTGAAACCAAAACCAAAATTTTTAACACAAAAATAGATATTCCAATTTAACTTAAGTATATTGAGTTTGATGTGGATGATAATAATAATTTATGGATAATTTCTACAATGTAATAACATAGAAAAATACTTTTAGTACGTTCAAAATAAATGGGGGGTTAGCATTTGGATTTTTTTCTAATACAAAACACAAAACAATTAAGGGGGTGTATCGTATCTGGAGGGGACACCGTGTTCCGGTTTAAACAGCATAACATGGAATTTCCAAGAAGTCACATGATTTCGGTGTGTTTATTTGTGAACAATATTTTATTAGATTAGTTCATCACAAACCATTTGATAATTAACAGACAGACAGATAAACATAAAAAAATATAAAAAAATACATCATGGATAGAAAATTATCTGCTAGAGGTTATTCCCAAAAACAAAGTGGCCTTGCTTTCATACTAACTGAAAATCTGGGGAAAACGTAAATAAAAGAGGAAACATATGCATTCGTATAAAACTACAATTAAGGTGAAAATGTCACACATGAAATCGTATCGATATCTCCAAGCAATGATTATTCGGAAATCGTGAGATGCGGTCTGGTGTGACGTAGGTTTTAGAAAAACATTTTTTTTATCGTGCCAACGTTTCGATCTTTATTGAGATCATCTTCAGGGCTTAAAGTGTACGTTTTCTGCGTACTTCTGTCATTCTTGTATGTCGTATTGAGTGGGGAAAACCATCACACATTTCTCCAAGGAATGTACAATATTAAAAGGGATTTTCTCTTTCCAAAATAGTACCGTGAAAATATGAAAAGTATCTCACTCAATTTTAACATTGTTTTCTACAGTTCAGTGCATTAGGCGAAATGAACATAATTGGCAATTAATATCGTGGTGCAGATCGTTTGCCTTCCTCTGCGCCCGAGATATCTCCCTGAAAGGGGTAGCGCGGTTTAATACGTGACAAGGGGATTGACTTAATAATATTCGCCCGTACAAGGGGTGGCGACTCTGGCTTACAATCTGATTTTCTTCTCAACGTACACCTTCATAGTGGGGAGGCTCGTTGTGGCCCAAATTGTCGAGTTTTTGAGCGGCGCACATATTGGGGCCAAAACGCAAAATAGCGGAAAAATCCAACAACATCCAAGCGATATGAGTTAAGTTCCCCATATTTTGCATGTTTAGGCTTGCCACGAATCAAACGAAACTTTTTGTGAATCGATTGCACCATAGCAAACAATCCAAAATACAAAAATGGAACAAATAATACCAATATCATCATGGTTATCGTGTTCTATGTTTTTCTATACGCCGAATTCAAAGAAACTGTTCTCGAATCGATTGAACCACAGCAAACCGTCCAAAACGGACGATAGACGAATGCTGCACGTTGCAAAAAATAGCCTGGCTTATTGAATTATATAGACTCAGTCATAATAATTGTATCTGAACAACTGTTATTCATACACTGTTGAAACACGAAGTCAAATGAAGGAACAAATTCTGAAAACATTTCTCATTATAGAAAATTTATCGCTCATTACAAATATATCTATGAAACAGACATAAAGTTTTTATTAATTTTTAAAATGAAATTTTGGGTTTTCATTAAAATTGCATACTTTAAATATTTCAAAAAATGAAAAAAGTGAAAGGCTTTCTGTACTGAACGATACGTTATTCTATTTCTCTATGTCTGTGAATGGAAAGCAATGAGAATCGGTGTACTGATCGATTACAATGGTTTGCTGTTCCAAGACTGTATAATAAATAAAAATTTAAACTGACAATATAACTATAAACTAACAACTAATAACTATAATTATGTACCTACTACCCAAGTCAACAAGGTTTTTCATTTCGCCCGCAATGAAACGAAACTTTGTGATCCTTTATAGTTATACTTTTTTGTTAAAGAAAACGTTTAATGTTACGATATATCTGATATCTGTCTCGGATTTTGCACAGAGAAAGAACAGTAACAGTGAAAGCACACTCCTTCAACCAAACAGTAAGTCGTCAAATTTATTGTATTTTCAAAATTTTAAGCTAAATACCTCTATTTAAAATTGTGTTGCAATAAGATAGGCAGGAATAGGCAGCTGACAAACCACAGAGATAGTACTTCGGTACGTATAGAAACGAAAAAAGAGGTGCCAACGCATAGAACCACGAAGATTTTTTTGAACGCGAAAAAGAATCGAATAATCCTCGAATATTGCTGGATTTCCCTAAACCCACCCACCTGATTCACCCAACGACGAATTTTTCTCTTAATCTCATACTTGGGTGTGTCCGTAAAAAGAAATACAACGAACCGCTGGTTGGGGGTAATGTTCAAAAAATGGCTGTATATCTTCAGCAGTCGCCATCAATTTTTAACCGATTAACGTTACAACAGATCTATTTTCTAACTCAAATACTGTAAGGAAAATGAATTGCATTATTAAAATATCAGTTTTTAGGAAATCGATTTTTTCCCGCTTTTTTCCAACTGTGCGGTGGATCACTCAGGGCGCTCTTTTGTGTGATGAGCTGCGACGGGACTCAGCCCTTGACTCAGACTCCAGATTCAGCGATTGCTTCGCATTCCAAGATGATATGAGGGGCCGTTTATTTTTCTTCATTGCATAACCTAAAAACGTGGTAATTAGGGTATATAGTGTAATAATTCTCTTGAGTTTAGCATCATCTAACTTTCTCTATGAGTTTCCAAATTTGGTGAGGGTTATTTTAGCGTAAGCTCTGTCTAGCATCTTAAGAGCTAATCCGTTTTTGTCATTTTTGGATTCAATCACCGTTTAACATTTTTTTTAAATGAGTTAAAACCAAATGTCAAGCCTCGTGTGAAGACAAATACAATGTCAAGAATTCTTTTCAGTTCATAGAAAAATATAAAATATTAATGGAGATGAAGAGGATCTTCTGGTTTGCTTCCATGTTAAATCCTTATTTACTTCAGTTCCCCTGTATATAATAATATACCTCACACACCACCGAACCCAAAACCATGTAGGAATTGATCAATGTACTACTTGATTTATTCATTGATCTAGTGATTTTCTCAGGCAGCATGAATGGCTATTTTAAATATGATAACAAAATATATACGCAGGTGTGATCTTTGAAAGTGATTTGTCCGTACATTTTTGCAAATATCCTATTGAAAGATTGGATTGATTGGGTTTTAGATAAGGTCACTTATTAAGTTCATATGTACGTATGTTGATCACCTGTTTCTGCTTTTTCAGAGAGATAATTTAGAGAATCTCCTTAACGTCTTTAATAGTTATCATGAGAACATACAATTCAAATATGAAGTTGAAAATAGTGGCTCAATTCCTTATCTAGAGACGGAAGTTAACAGAAGTCAAAGACATCGGTTAATAGATTGTTAAATATTAATTCAAGGAAGTTAACAAACTGTGAAAAAACCGATTAAAATTTGAACAACTTTTTCATATACAAGAGTACGTCAGAGTGATTGCGCCCAAATTAAAATATTTGTCAAAGAAATGCATATTCAACGTCAATTGTTGTAACAAATATCATTATAAATTGAGCTCTTTACATACTAAACTCAAGGATAGAGAAGAAAAGTTGACTTTATCAAATGTTTTATATAGGTTCTATGTAGGTTTGCACATAGGTGTAGTGAATGTCCAATCAAATACAATAGCCAAATAAAACAGAGAATAAAAAATAGAATTTATGGTCAGGTTTCTGATTGTGGCAATAAATCAACTGATACTACCGGATTATCAAAACATTCAATATCAAATAGTCATAAATTTGACTTTTCGGATGTTGAATAATTGAGAGTGGGTCTCAATTACGTAAAAGAGATTAAAAGCAAATAATAATTGTAACGTTCAAACAGTATATGCTAATCAATTAAGGTTTTAAGTGGAGATATAAAAGTCAGTGTCACGAGCGGGATTCGAACCCACGACCATCGGCTTGATACGCCTCTGCTCTACCACTTGAGCTATCGTGACTTCGATCCCCTCGGGCACTAACTTCCCATCTCAACCCCACTTTTTTTTAAATTTTACCTCCTTTTTTAATTAAAAAAAGAAAAAAAAGAATCCCGCTCGTAACACTGACTTTTTTATCTCAACTTAAAACTTTAATTAATTGAATGTTATTAATTGGTCAAGCGGACCACGAAAAATAGTGCATTTAATGAGTATATGCTAAGTTCAATTTATGAAGGTTTTTTCAATTTTAAAACTATGTTTTTCTTCTCTTTGAAGAGACGAGGTTGAGAGTGAGTCGGTGTTCATGGAAATTTGAGATCGCCTATATAAAAAACTTAAATACGTTAATTTGTATACATATTTACGATTAAAATAAGTTCTGTAAAGTTATATTTACAAATATTTTTTCATAATTTGAAATTATTATAGGACTTGATGATGACCTTAAAATAGGCCGAAAGCGTGGCAATAACAACTGAATTAGCTTTCTTCTTCAATACCATACCTTGTTCCAAAGTGTTTCTGTGTAAAAAAGTGGTCGATATTTCTGTTAACGAAAATAGATTCTTCCGTTAATAGTTTAAAATAATCGTCAACAAGTTTAAAAGTAACTAACTATGTCCCGGAAAAATTATTTTGGTTGTCTGGACTGTCGTAAAGGTGATAAATGACATTTCCAAAGGTAGAATAAAACTGCGAATCGAGTTTAATTGGATGTTTTCCCTGCCAAAGAACGTGTGAAATCATTGGTCCTGATATTATTCGTTATTTTTAATGATCTACTCCTCATCACCCCAATGAAAGCTTGTAGATTTGGAATGGAAACTTGTGCCAGGTTTGTTTGAAAACTTTACTCTGCAAAAGTAATTTAGCTACGGGGAAAAAATAATTTATTATTTAGTATAAATGGTTGGCCAATGCCATCATGAATTCATGACTAAAGCGTTTGTATTTCGATGTAAACTAGGCAAAATTACATCCGGATTTGAAATTAACATTTTCCGTTTACCAACCATATTTTATAATTTACGATGGTTAAAAAACAGGGTGTTGTGACAAAATCAGAATTAATTATTCGTTTTATAAACAAATAATTAAATAAATATATCTATCTATTAATTTTTGCTTTTCATACAAGTAATCAAGAGGAAAACCTTTTGAAACTATTCTACCCTCTCGGCGAAAGTAGCTTAAGAAAAAATGAAGACGAAGTCATAAGTCGCAGGCCTGTTCTCCTTCGATTTTCCATATATATGTAAATTTATTATGTGAACGTTTATGCATGAGAACATAAACAAACACTTTCATACATCCTTCGGTGTGAATGGTATCGCTCTTATACGCGGCACCGCTGACGCTAAAACATTTAAAAAACTTGAAAACGTTTATTCAATATTTCACATTACCCTAGAGTGTTATATAGCTTCTATCAAAAAACAATCCATTCCAATATTGTACTTTTCTGAAGTGTCTCTTTCTACATTCACTTATTGTTGTGCATCGACGAACTCCATGATTTCCACATCTATTCCGTGGCAAATAAGAGCACGCCCTAATCACTTGGCCACCAATTTATATTTGCAATTAATTCAATACTCGTTGCTTTTAAATAAATTTGAACTGTTACAAATACACAGTTGATACAGATCCTATTTTATTCACTACAGTTGTTTAAAGATAATTAAAGATCTGAAGTAATTCGCAGATAGCAAAACCTACCTAAAGACCAGTATGAAACGGTTTACCCGGACCCAGTAGATGGACCTTAGTCGATGTTGCCTTTATTAAACTGTAGTTTCCCTTGGGACTTTTACGACCTGATTTCAGTAGCTTTAAGAAGCTTATTAAGCTCCAACTGTTCCCTTCTATTGGAATATTAAAGTGAGCAGGTGAACACACTGGTGTTATTCTTCCTTCCCATTGTGATAACAAGACCAGTATTTAATTTTGCAAAATACGTTTGCAAACAGCACCAATGAATATTCAACAAACTATGGGCGATCCAGAGAAAACAATACGAAAACAGCTTATAATAATAAATTTGTAATCTAAGGAAAGTTCAATGTCATATTTTATTAGAAGTCTTTTCAGAGGATCTTCGGAAGAGGTCAAAAGTTAGTTTTGACCTCTTCCGAAGATCCTCTGAAAAGACTTCTTGTATCCAGCAGGTCGATAATCTATTTCATCGTCATATTTTATTCATTTATATAATCTATAAGTTGTTACATGTGATTTGTCAAACAATTTTTTTAACTCTATAAAGCTTAGTTTCTAGACATCTGGTATACAAAAACTTAAAGTCACACACACACATACTCATCTCTACACTTAAAGATTTATTGAATATAACAGAGCATAGTGATATGCATTATTTTTTATCATTTTAACCAACGTTTATCATATTATCTTCTTTATGTTTCAGAGGTAAGCAGAGGCTGGAAAGTTAATTACCAAATATTTGAAAATTGGTGGTACATCAAGAACAATATAATCAAGAAATTCATGTAAGGTATTGTTTGTTTTATTAAATTGTTGTTAGCTGTAAATTGTTTGCATTTCATCTAGCTATAAATATGCCATACTCTCTCTACATCGCGGTATTCGTAGGTCGAAGTATGTCTTCCTTTACGTTTCAGCACAATAATAATTTAATAAAATCTAATTTCATTTTACAAGCATTTCAAAGTATCATTATACACCAGAACAAAAAAACTGTAAATATGGTTTAGTGAGCAAACAAATTACTTTTTATACTCAAATTCTAATGATTTATATAGAAATAAATTAAGTGCTATTTTCATATTTTTCCTTTAAGTATTTATTGTTGAGGACGGATTTTTATTTTCCTTTTTACAGAGAGAACGCGGAGTAATTTTTCTACTTACAGGAGTGTAAATGTGGGCTTAACCTTGTTCTATATAAATTTAGTTTCATTTTATTTTTAAAATCACAAAAACTGATTAAATAAATACCATTTTGCATCAAATACTCTTGTAACTGTTAATTTTAAAAATCAGATAAACATTTATTTTTACCTTAATAAGTAAATTATGTAATAAAGTAAGTAATAAAAGTAAATTAATATTTATAGCCGAATTGTCGTAACAAAATGAAACGATATAACATATAATAATGAAGGTTGTACGAAGTAAGATTTATATATTAAAATTTACCGAAATACCAGGCGACTGGAAGTCATACAAACCTTCGTTGTCTGACCGGGTAAGCCTACACATGGCCGCATTGCGGTAACATCGTAACATAATCATCATCCCCAAGATAAGATAACCGGGGCTGTACTTCTAAGATATAACGCCTAAGACCAAGATATAAACACAAAACTAGGATATAAGCTGGATTTAAACATAATTAAAAGTCCTTTGTCTCTTGTAGGGCACACTTCAAACGACAAAATATGAAAGAGAAAACATGGAAAATAATAGTTACTATTATTTTTCTAATTTACTTAGTAATTGTGTATCTAACTAAGACATGTAACAAATGTCTAATAAATGACATTTTACGCATGAAATGTATCGAATTTGAAAGGGAAACATCGTTTTTGTGGGTAAGAGTGAGATAGAAATTGAATATGATTTAACAAGATTTTTAGGTCAGTGTCATTACAAAAAGGGAGTTTTATTGATAGAGAAATTTGGATTGGTAGGATAGAAAAAGGAGGAGTCAAAGTAATCGTAGGTAAAGTCCTTAAGTCCATTTAGTTTCGATCCTTGGTGTATATAAATCTTTCTTATTCTTCCCTTTTTTTTTTCTTTTATTTTGATAACCGTGGTCAGTGTAAAAATACCTGCTATGTTACCATCACTTTTTTTCGCCGAAATACGTTGCGATAAATAATCAATAAATTTTAAAACTGACTTTTTTAAATTCAATATTTTTCCATTTACCTCTTGATTTGAAAAGAAATCAAAAATATAAAGTTTTATTTTTAAAGTTGCATTGCTTAAACTCTTGAAATTATTCAAGCTATATTCCAGTCCATCTTTAAATTTTTAATTAAAACGAACGCTGATTTTTTATTCTAGAATTTCTAGTACATTTAACTGACATCGTGACCTCTGAAACGCAATGGATATCTGATGAATTCAGATGTTTTTTCATTTTCTGCAATTTTTAACAATATTCTTATGAGAATGTTCGCAAAGATTTTGAAATATGGAAACACGGACGTACTTTTTTCTCAGCTGTTCCCTTAACGAGTTGTGTGCTTAGATTTAAGGTCTAAAGACCGAGAAGTTCCATAAAAGACCCTCTTCTATCATGCATAACATTACCTTATTCGGATGAAGTCCGCCCTAAAGAATTGTTAACGTTAACCAATGATTTTTACCTGTACTATGTTTTGAATGTTATGTTAAACCTATTTTTTATTCAATACGTCTTTCAAAATTTATTTGGAAAATAAAAGTAAAATCACAAAATTTTAACCTAGTGCGTAATATACAGATTGTTAGCCATTTATAAGACGTTAACAGTAGAAAATAATTATTAGAAAAACTCTTTGTTGTTACAATATTGAAAAAAATTGTATGGCTTATTAGTGTCAACGATGTATGAAACAGACCAAAAACAAAGAACAAAATTGTAAAAGAAAGTTGACGTGTAACAACTACAGGGTTTGGCGTTCCAAACGTTCTGTGATGTCACAGGTAATTGTTACATAATTCAAAGAAACCGAGTTAAAAATTAAAGCCGACGCCGTCATGGCTTCCCAATTAATTCTGGTTCTTTCTCAAATTTCCCAGCCCCAGGCTCGATTAATTGGAGTGATCAGGGCTCCGTGTTGAGCCAAGAGAGTGCGGCAGGAAGGAAGGAAAAAATAGCGACTAATTGCTCAAGTCATTAGCGGATGAGAGCGGTTTTTGTTGATCTCATCTATGGGCCTCGGGCGCAATAAAAAAAATTGTTTCCACTATATTTCATTAGCGGAACGGAAGAAAGCCAAACCGGTGCTTTATGAATTATTCTGACTCTTTTTCCTCGATTCCGAAATGATTGGAGATCGTTTAGGCTCAAGCTAATAAGATTACCTAACTCCAAAGTCAAAACATAAAATAGAAAAAAAAATTGTCTCCCTCAGAATTATTCACGGATGTTTTTAATTAAGGTTGTTACGTTTTATTTAATTGATTTATTATTTGTTTTAATGTCCAGTGTTCCTTCAAAGCGTCAGGAAATATAAACAAAATTAATTCATTAGCAGTACACCAATGATGCTAAAAAATTGTACGTTATATAATGCTTGAGCCATTATCATTTTCACTGTCACTGCGTGGAAGGTCCGAGTTTTCGATGTGCTAATTTACGGTTGGAAGGGTTTTTTAAAATTTTCGGTATTAGGAGAAGTAGAATATTTACGAAAGAAATAGTCAAGTTATTATGAGCATTGACGTTTGATGTACAAAATGAAGCACCAAAAATTTTCCTAAGAAAGAGGATAGAGCAGTTTTGATGCGGCGTGTGTTGGAATGTTTGGCTGAAACCCACACTTCTTGCCCTTAAGTCCATACCGGCTTATCTATGGTGTAGAAATTATGAAGGTCGATTCATTTTTTGTAAAGGATGGTACACCCTTACAAGTTGTTATTTACAATTACAACTCAATTCATGTCGAGAGACGTTTGTAACCTTATCAACTGAAGATTAGTGTTAAATACTTGAAATACGGATAGTTGTAAACAATAACATGTAAAGAAGAACCACATTTTATAAAAAGTAATTATTATATTGTAAAGCAGCCTTTTATTTTTGGAGGTAAAGAGAACGTTTATCAAGAGGTTCTGCAAGAGCCTTGTATCAAGACATAACGTCTAGACGTTTTAGACGTGTCTGAGGATTCGACGTCCAGCGTTTTTCGATGTACAGTCCGAGGCACTGCACCTTGTCCGCAGTTGGAACGGAAATATTATTTAAGTAGACTGGACTGAAGATTTTATTACGGAGAGTGATAGTATTTGGGTGGATTTCTGTGTTCATTTTTTTCCACACCAAGATATTAGGAGTATTCACGATGTTTGTAAGATGTTAACTCGTGTTAACTCGAAATGTTCAGCAAGATCGTGAACGCCCCCTTTTTTCCTAGCATGTTAAACGTTAATTTTTCCGCAATGCTTCGCGTGGCGACTGGTAGAACCAAAAATAAAGCCATAACAGTCCTTGAAGTTGTTGTTTGTTATGGTTTTGTTTTGTGTTAAACTGTAAAATGCCAGAAGTAACTAAAAAACGGGAAATTAATTAACTCTTTCACTCAAAATACTATCTACACACTCGAAAATTACTAAATCACACGCTTTTATATAAGCTACCCTGACGAACACCAGCATGTGTAAGGAAATAATCAAAGAAAGAAATACCTTCAATGACTCCTGAGTATGAAGGTAAGTATGGGGTATGAAAGAGTAGGTATAGGGAAGGTTGCCCTTGAGCATGCCCAGGGGCCAATCTCGCTTTAAAGCTTGGATTCAGAAAGAAAGGGTCCCAGAGGCAAAAGTGCTGTGCCATCTCATTGACTAAGGAAATAATGTTTACCAAACAATCAAATTACCAACAAGCAAACAAATTACCAAGCAAAAGCAATTTTTACCAAATCAAATTGATGGTCGGGGATTATATTTTGAATATTCACAATCGTAAGAATTCTTTTCAGTAGGAGGTTCTTTCAAATTTTAACCAAAATGGGTAGAATCTAGTGGTTGTTTTTTTTCATTTACGATTGTATCCAAGCCATACGGAAGTAGGTTATACGCGCAAAAGGATGAAATATCTATCTAAGGAATATGATGGCCTTTATGCGGAGGTGTAGGGGTTTTAAAGTACAATAATAAGATGAAATCTTGGAAATTTTTAGATGTTTTATGGTACAAAGAACATCAGTAGGTAAAAGAGCTTTAAGAAATAAGGATAAGGAAATCTGGGAGTGTAAATATTTGTCGATAATTTGTGAATAAGTAAGGTTTATTATAATGGCATGTGGGGTGAAATGAGATCAGGTAAGAGGCAAAATCACTCGCTTTCTCCTCGGGTGACTTGGCCAAACTACCGTTGACCTGGCGTTTATTCTTTGGTAAGATAAGACTTTCCAGCTGCCTTCCAGAGAGATTTATTATTTGTCGTCCGTGATTCTGTAAATCATCTGAATGGACGAAGCGGTAAGCCTGTATTATAGTTAATAATTGATCAATTTTCTGTGGTCTAATAGTAGACCAATCAGTGTACGACATGGTAGCAAAGCAGGTAGAGTTTGGATGTAACGAAGCTGCCATGAAATTCTGGGTGTTTGTTTGTAGAAGTGGGTCAATATTTAGGATCGCGTAGAAATATGTATTTCAAGGTCTGGGCACAGTGGACACTACAGAGAGCACTACCGTCAGTTAGTCCCCAGCCCCACTGTAAGAGCATTGCATTAAAATCACCACCGAACAAGAAACTTGGGCTACTGTGCGAGAAAAAAAGATAAAATTTTCGGTGGGAAACGTTATGAATTAGATCATGGCTTGAGTTGTTAGCGGTATTTTCCCAAGGCACATGGGATGGCCAGTCTTGTTAGCGTCTTGTAATTTCGAATGTTAAAATTAGATCGTGATGTAAAGTGTGTTTCCGCAACCAGTACTACATTTTATTTTTCTTGTAGCAGCATTTCAAGTTCCCAGAGGCTGGAATTCAAGCCATTTGCATCCTTAGGAGGAGAAAGTGATAAGATGGTATGAAGGATGTTAAGGGTGTGTATGTTTTCTTTGAACCAGAAACATCAATTCCGTTCGTCCATGTCAGTTTTAGGAAGGTCTTGTAAATAGTGAGTTTATTATTGAGTTGTAAGTTAAGATCTATGGTCAAGCCGCTAAAACCGGGAACAAACTTTCCCGATGCAACCCATGCGACGCTACCCGATGCTACCCGACGCAAATCCAAAGTCCAATTATTTTCCATAAGGTTGTATTACCCCCGTGCACATCTTGCCGATGCTATGCAACGCTACCATACTCTACGCTCTGCTATCCACATTGTCCAGATTTCCATCGGGTAGCATCGTGCACAGCCGAAGAAAAAAAAAATCGGACATCATATTTTTATTCAAACAACAAGCATTATTGTCGGTATATTAATTACAACAAACTTATTTCAATATAAACCAAATTGACTGAGATAAAAAATTCGTTAGTTTTTATATAAAAAATTAATTTTAATGTTTTGGTAGAAAATTGATCAAAACACCGGAATACCATTTATTGATATAACGAATTTAACAAACAATTCATTACACGGTTTTGCTCATAAAATTTAAGTAACAATTTATTTCATGGTTTTTTTCATACAATTACACCATTTTCGTCGAGTTGCGTCAGAACAGTTCCCTCATATTTTTTGTAGTTTATTTCAAACTATGTTTATTTAATTTTGTCGTTATATTAATTACAACATTGTTATTTTAATATAAACCAAATTAAACGAGATAAAAAATTCATGAGTTTTTATAAAAATTATTTAATTATGATGGTTAGGCAGAAAATTTATCAAAACACAGGAATAACTTTATTTAAAACAAGTAATTTAACTAACAATTTATTACATGGTTTTGTTCAAAATAATGCGTTAGGAACAAAAGAGGCGTTGCTATTGCGATAGTGATTATAGTGATACACGCTGTGTGACTGTACGTGGCGTGCGCTTGACGTCGTATAAATGTGCACACCCTATCAAAACGTGGCATGGCGTCGGGTAGCATCGGTTAAGTGTTCGCGCCTTGAGGAACGTCGGATAGTTTTCTGTCTTTTTAGTCTTGTAAGCGGTTCCATGTAAATCTTTTGTCAAGTTCATGGTCTTAGGTAGCGGTACAAGATCCGGTGGTTGGACTTGGTTTCCATGAAATAAACTTTACGAAAAGTTTATCTTTACATGGCAATGTTGATGAGGGTTGATTTAGTGTCGCTAATTTTTATTTTCATGTTGCGAGACGGAGAAATTTTAAGTGGAGATGGATGTTACGATTAGCTTTGGAAGGAAAAGGATCCGGCGATTCGTTAACTTTTTCCTCAGCAGAAAACATATAATTTTCTTCAATATCGGCTGTATATCGTGAATAAGAAGGGCCCTAGGATAATGACCTGGGGAATACCCGCTTTAATGGAAATATAAGAAAAAAATTAAGTCCCCTGAAAAATGACGAAGAACTCGTCGTCAGTTAGGATTTAAAAAGTATGTGAAAGGATGGAAGCCCCTTGAGCTTCCACAGCAAACAAGGGGGTGGGTCATACCCGATCAACCGCTTGAGCCATATCGAGCATTTTCTTTTTCAAGCTTTCCTTCGATTTTCACCCTTCATCACGAACTTTTTTTGCACAATACAGATTATTATTTTCAATATACAATTTTAAACAAATTACTCACGTTGAAAATATTAAAGGAGTATATTTAATATTGAATAATCTAAAACAAGAATATCCAGATTATTTTATTTTCACAAGATAATAGGCTTCCAAAATATATTCCTTGACTAGTCATTTTCTTTATCACAATTATCACAGACGTGATTCGAATAAACAATTTTGTTTATTTGTTTCCGATTTGCATGTCTCCAATTTGCCAGATTGCACAAAAGTGCATCGACTTAACATAATACTTAGATGAGATAGGTCAGTTATTATATTGTACGAATATTTCCTCTAGACCAAAAGTAACGAAAATAATTTTATACATGATAATTCTTTGTTTTGTTTATTAACCCTTTTTGGAAATCTTCTTTAATTAGAATTATGCTAATAGTTATGAAGTTCGAATGGCAGTTAATTGAAATTTCGTTTGTACTTAGATTTTGTTAATAATAAATTGTTACTGATTTATATAAGCGCATATCTGCACACGCTTACACATACCTAAATCGTGTACAGAGTTGAGCTTATAGATCAGCTTATAGATTGATTATCACTTCTCCCAGTTTACCTGAAATTCTAACTTTTATATTTTCCAATAAATTAAGTCCTTGAGAATCTCTCCGGTCTTAGCCGTCCAGCCGCTGAAGTTAGGCTCTGGTGGCTGCCAACAGCTAGGTCATTTCAGCCACCCTCCAACGGAATCAATTCCTAAAGGAAAATCCATTCAATTCTTTCTCTACTTTAATGACATTCTTTCTTATGTAAATACCATTCAGTCAGTTAGGGAGGAGGAGTACTCGCTATTCCTCATTATTAACAATTAACCTTTACACGTATTATATAACTAGCCTAATTAAGTGTCGATGGGTACTCTATATTCCTCACCGATGCTCTCACATGCTTCATTCGTAGTAATAGATATAATCACTCTTAACATACGCTAGGTACACAAAACTATTAGTAGTACATACAATAAAACTACCTTGTTTCTTCCAACAATTCCAAGAACCCACAAACATTCCCATATTGGACAGCATTCCTATGCGATTTCTATATCCAAGGAATTGCACCAATCAACTATGTGGTATCGAGCAACCTTTCGCTGTATGCCGGACCCGCTCGCAGTCTTTGGCACTAACGTGTGCCAACCTCGCATGCTCTATCCTTAATTGGATGAGAATTACCTTTTGACCGTCGCTGCCAATTTCTTTTAATCATGATTTTTTGGCGTCAAAGAGCTAGATCGTGGTGGTTAAATCCGGTGTTTTGGTCGGCCTGTGTGATTGTTTAGATATTTAGTAGATAAATGGCAAAATTAGGACAATTTGCAAAAAATATAAATTAATAAATTATGCTAAGTGTGCTGACTAAGTAATTGTATTTTTACGTTTCATGCATTGGTATTTAAATGAAGCTTTCTTTTGGAATGCATTTAAGGGATTTAAATTGGCTACATTTTACGACTGATTCTGTCTAACATATGTACTTAATTTCAGCGTGGACAAAGGATTTATCTAGTTTCTCTGCGAAAACAGGTAGAACATGGCGCTATTTCGGAAAAGTTATGTTATTTCTTCTTGGCGATTCTATTATTACTTACCCCACCTAAGTCGTTGGACGGCGCGGGCGGCAGGGCGGATTTTAGTGTTTTTAGCGGAAGCTTTACGAGGCAATAACAATAACTGGAGTAATTTCTCGTTCGGTAATTTGTCGCCGGAGGGCCAAAGGATTTTTCTCGTTTTCTCCACATAAATGAGCCGCAATGCGCCCTCATTCTAGGAATGTTTGCGGGCTAGTCATAAGGGTCTTCGGTCCTTACTTTGTCACATTAGATGGCATCGTGGGCTGGTAGAAATCGATCGGGTGGACGTTGAAAACAAGGTAACTCCAGGGATTTACTCGAATCAAACCGGAACCAGGCCTCCCACGAAATAGCCGGCCGCACCGATTTACTTATCAAATTTGCATGAGTGCCCCGAATCCAATGTTGTACTGCACTAAGCGCTTGAATAATTAATTTCTTTTGGTCAGCGATAGCCGCTTATTTTCTTATGCCTGGAGAACCGACTGAACTATTCTTTCACCACAACTTTAAAAATATGTAAAAATTAATCTCTAATTAAAATCTTTGTTAAAGTTTATTTTACTTTTTTTTTACTTAACAATTTTTACTTATTTACTTAAAAATTACCCTGATGGTGATACATCTTTATACATTTTTTATAGTCGTCTTTTTACATTCAATTTTTGAAGGGAGGCAGGAACTCTTTTGCCTTTAGTACCAGGTAACCTAAAAGTTCGTGCGTTTTTTCATTTATTATTGTTTCAATATCAATAACCAACATTTCATATTCATAGGAAGATTAGATATTTTCATCACGTAATACCAGGAGGATAATGCATCAGTTCATAAAGAAAAAGTGACTTAAACAATTCGCTATAAATTATAAATTCACTAACTTTGTGGTCCGCTTGACCAATTAATATATTACAATTAATTAAGGTTTTAGTTGAGATAAAAAAGTCCGAGTGGATCGAGGTCACGATAGCTCAAGAGGTCGAGTATCGGCGTATCTAGCCGAAGATCGTGGTTCGAATCCTGCTCGTACCATTGACTTTTTTATCTCAACTAAATACCTTAATTAATTCTAATAAATTATAAAATAGTTTCTTTCTCTTGGCTTCAAAACTCATCATTCGTTTGGCTTACTGCATGAATATAAGGTCGGTACTAGGGTGGCCGTGGAACCTCGTAAAATTTACGCTGCATTCGGCGATATAAAAATAATTGGGTGAGTGTTTCAAAAAGTTTGGTTCTGGCCATAAGCGGATTGAGGATGAATCGCGATCTGATAGATTTTATGTCTTGAATGCCGACAACTTGGGGTAAGTTGGAAACTTGATTCTCGTCAAAAACTCATAGAGTTTAACGCAAGCGATGAAATCATTCGCTCAAGCTTACTTCGATTTGGTAAGATGTGGAACCTGAGAAAAATGACCGACGGTAACAAGTTTCAGTGTCTAAACGATTTGTCTTTCATTGCTTTCACCAACAACAGATAATGGTTTCGGTTTTGTGGAGTACGGCAGCTATACTACACTACGCACCGAACCATCACCCAGAAATATACTCAAGCCAACTACAAACAACATGCTTTCCTGAACAGAAAAAGTGTAATTTTTCATAAGGACATTGAGAGAACTTACACAGCCAGAACGACATGGCAGGTATTAAGTAAAGCTTGATTGGCATGTCTGTGCAGCCTCCATATAAATTTTACCTTTTCTTACCAATGAGGAATCATATGCGCAATCAGGAGTTCGATAATTGCAACAGATGGAAAATGAGCAACAAATTATTTTAAGTCCAGGTACCCAAAATTTTATAGAAAGGAAATACACGGGGTAGGATCTGGTTAGGAGATGTTTAATGATGCCGATGTAGAAAATAGTTCTAAACCAACTTTAATTGCTAAGCCCTTTAAACCCGCACGAACTTTTCTGATTACCTTAGATGTAGCCTTTGAACCATCCTGTCACCCTATGTTGCCAAGGGCAATAATATGCTTTCATATATATTTAGTTTATTTTGCTAAAAACGAAAATACATATAAATTGAATGATATAGCTTAGTGAAAGCCTTAAATTTCTGTAGCAACGGATGCAATCAGGTTTAATATTTTTAATATATCAGTATAACTTTTTTGTTCACAAATAAATAACTTTTCAACCATAGGATTTATATAATGCTCTGCTGCTTTAAAGACCATTTACGCACTACTCTGTGGCAAAAATGATAACGCCATGAAATTAATTGTTAGATTTTTTCGACCTGAATACGCTCTCTGATAAAGCTTTTCGTTATATTCGTGCTGGGTTTGTTTAGTTACAGATGGGCCAGACGTACGAAAAGAACCCATGACAAAATCACACGGATGTCAGTCACCACTCAAGATGGGTCAGATCAGAAACGCGTCCCACAGACAAGAACAGTGAGAATACGGTGACCAAAATAATTGAAAACTTTCAAATTACAAATATGAAACAGTGAAACCTCCAATGGAAAATAATTTTTTATTTATGTAACACCTCCACCTATATAGGACACTGGTGTTTAGTCCTAGAATCTGTAACAGTACTGTAATCCTCTGAGCAGGATAAAGACAAGATTAATTAATTTTTGTGTAACATAAGCAATTTCTGATTTTAAAAACTAATTCTAGTTATGTTTAAATTATTGCATGTTTCCAGGTTTTTTTAAATTTTTTTCTACTTTCCAACCAAACTTATTTCTTTCAGATTTTTTTTCAAATTTATTGTTTTAAAAATGGCAACGACAAACATTGACTTCAAAAAAAGTTTGGGAATGACAACGACAAACATTGACTTCAAAAGAAGTTTGGGACACCTAGAATAAGAAGGTTAACTGATAAACTAAAGCTGGGGTTATAGTGCTATACACGCACATATACAGAATATTATGGGTTATCAGATTATCTATCTCCCTTTAGAAGACATCTCTTGAATGAGGACGAAAATATCACACCTTGGCAGACCCTTAGTTAAAGGTTTCACCATAATAATGTATTAACACACTCCACCTTTGACATTTTTCATCCAAATTACATTTAGTGCATCAATTATATATGTCCTTAAATGATTATTCGGAGATCGTGAGATGCGGTCTGGTGTGACGTAGGTTTTACAAAAACAATTTCTTTATCGTGCCAACGTTTCGATCTTTATTGTCACCATCTTCAGGGCCTGGGATTTACAAACATTGTTTAAACTTAACAAATAGATGTAGGATATGTAATCATTGGCTACACATACACTAATCAGCACACATATGTTTTTAAAGTTAAATTGAATTTACACTATATTTATTACCACAGTAATATCATATTCTTAATTCAAGCTAAAACTTATGATAGAAAGTAGAGGTATGTTTGCTAGAATTTTAAAAATAATATAAAGTTAGATTAAATGAATTCATTCTAAAATGTTAATATGACAGCCAATTTAATATATTTCTTCGAGTTCTCGCATACAAAAGATTCTTCATTACTAGTACTTTATTTAGATTGAAATTAAAACGAGTCTTTCTAACATATTTAGGGGGTTGTTTTCCAATGCGATTAACTTGTTTTAAAATGCAAAACTTGTTAACCGGAAAGGCTAGCGGAAGGTGTTGGACGTTAAATTAAAATAGAATTGGACGGGGCTCTTAATTAAAATATCCTTGAATAATTCCTTCTCAATCGAGGGGCGAATTCGTGTTTCTATCGTGCTAGTCGAGTAACGTCTTGTGTTAATCCGATTAGCGATAAACAGTTTATACAGTTCCAAATCAAACCGACCAAGCGAAAATCCTTCTCGACCAACACAAAACGCCATTTAACGTAAATTATCAGCGAGCAAGTAAATTAAAAGAATATCGAGAGTGAAAGTTGACATAAATTAACTGAAGTGAAAACTCATAACTTGGGAAGAAACAAGGTAAATTTGTATAAAGTAAAAATACTTCACGTAATATTAATAGTAATATTGATAACAAAAGTCTGACTTTTTTGACAAACATTGGTTAATAAAAAAAAATTAGTTTTAAAACGGACATTATTTTTAAACCTATGTTTTTAATCAATAATTCCATTCCAGTATAAAATTTGGTCCTAAAAACGTGAATTTATAAACGAGACGAACAACTGAATTATTTTAGATATTTGGCAAATAATATTATGATTTTTTGGTTGGTCGGTTGGTCCGTTGAGCCGGTTGAGTACAGACGTGTTTATGTCGCTCCAAAACCGTTGTAGAAACTTGGGGGTTGGGTACTTAAAGACATTTGAAGTCTCTAATATTTTGGAATAAGTTTGGTCGCAGTCATACAAATAAGTAAATATATAAAATATGTGCAAAAACAGGTTCCATAATCGTCGAAAAAAAAAAAAAACGTGAATATCTTATCAATCGAAAGGTAACAGAAACAATGCCTACTCATAGCTTGTAGTTAGGACGATGTCAATGTTTACATATGGATAAAGGTCGGAAACTTACTTACTTTTCCTCTCCCAACCCAACAACTAAAAGAAAAAAAGCTGCTCACAAGAGGAGAAACATCAACACTATAATAAGCCCATTACAGTTCGTGGTTCGATTAACCAATTAACTTTTTTTTAAATTAATTTATCTATATGAAAGGTATTGGTTGAGACAAAAAGTTTTTAAAAAACTTAAAAAAATTAATTAATCTCTATGAAAAGTATTGGTTGAGATGAAAAATTCAGTGTCGCGTGCGGGATTCGAACCCACGGCCTTCGGCTAAATACGCCTCTGCTTTCCCACTTGAGCTATCGCGACTTCGATGCACTCGCACCAACTTCCCATCTCTGTCTCACATCTCGAATTTTCCCTTCTTTTCGCCATTTTTCAAATGTCGTCTATTGGATTGTATTTAGCCGAACATCGATGGGTTCGAATCATCTCAACCAATACTTTTCATAAAGATTAATTAATATAGTAAGCATAACTCAGAGTTAAATGTGACTGAGAAGGACACACAAATAGGCTCTCTCTCGTTAAGGTATCTTAGATCGGTGCTGATGGATATTCTAGACTCAAGATTGGCCGATCTGAAAACCATATGAGGGCTATGGGCGCAATACTCCAAAGTACAATTCAGGAGAATATTGAAATAAAAGCAGAGCTGAAGGAGCAAAAAGAAATCAACACTAAGATCGCGCGACAAATCGCAGGAGACGAAAAAAAATCATAATTCACGGTTTGAGAGGAGAAGAAAACAACGATTGGATTCACACGGTGAAAATGTTTCGTGTATCCGTATTAAAAGCTAGAGAGTATATATAAATATATAGAACATCCAATTGGAAAATCGTTAAAAGGAATTATAGCAATTATTGCAGAAATTCCAATAGAAATTGATGGAAGAAACATTTTTCAGAATGCTAAAACCCTGAAGGGAACGATGTGGGCTCTCTCTCAGGATCTAACTGAAAATCACAATCAGAGACAAACCTCTCACTGTAAAGTACAAAATAAAACAATGTAATTAAGTTGCCAGGGTCTTAGTATGAAGAAATTCAATATTTGTCGAGGGTTATAAATTCGATTGATAAGAAAATCGTTTGAGCTGTAATGGAGAAAATGGTTTTAGCAAACTCAACGAATTACACACAACGGATCTTGGAGAATTTGTGACCACTATCTGTCAACCAGGATGGAAACCCGAACGACGCGGAACCTACGGGAATGCTGCAGCTAAAGAGGGAGATGTCAATGCTTTACTCAAAGAAACGACAACAACCAACCCATCTAAGAAAATTAAAACATAACTATTCAGAAATCGTGAGATGCGGTCTGGTGTGATGTAGGTTTTAGAAAAACATTTTCTTTATCGTGCCAACGTTTCGGTCTTTATTGAGATCACCTTCAGGGCTCAAAGTGTTTGTCTTCTGTGTAATTGTGCCATTCTTGCGCATCGTGTTGAGAGTGCCTTCGACAAGCAATAATGGCACAATTACACAGAAGACAAACACTTTCAGCCCTGAAGATGATATCAATAAAGATCGAAACGTTGGCACTATAAAGAAAATGTTTTTCTGAAACCTACATCACTCCAGTCAGCATCTCACGATTTCTGAATAATTATCGATTAACGGTCACTAATCACCACACATTAAAGCATAACGATAAATTATTATTGTTAATTTATTTATTTTGAGTAAATTACTTATTGTATGTGTTGAAACTTGCACGATTTTATTTCAACGTTAAAAATGAACTTCAACAACATATTGTATATAGTATATATCATTATAATATTTATCAATTTCTTCTGTTTTTATGTACGATTTATATACAATTATTTGTTAAACGGACTATATATGACGATATCAACTTGGCAAACGGACTAATGTCCATGGTCTTTTGTAAATTTAAATGTATAAAGTTCAATACATTTACTTATTATTATTATTATTTATGATTTTATGATAGTTATACAAAATTTTTCTGGTCAACATTTTTGGAATACGTGCAACACAATAATTTGAAATATTCCTAATTGGTTATAAATACAATTTATTATATGTCTCATATGTTTTTCCCGTATACCTATTTTGATGGTAATGATGATGGTGAGAAGACACATAGGAGCGTGATTTTTGTATTCCCAAAGCACGGCTGCATTTAGTCTTACTGTATTTTTGCTAGTTCCTTAAATCTGCTTCACTTATTTCTTTTACGAAGTAGTACGTTCTTAACTATCATTGCAGCACTTCGCGGATTTCTTGGTTCCTTTGATTATGACTCTACTGAGAGGTTGCTTCTCATTCATAAATAATATGGCTTGCAGTTTCTTCTTCTTGCTTAACGTAAAACTGGGGCCATCAGTACATATACCCATATCAGTTGGTGTTTTCTCAGAAGGCAATGATTGCTATAGGTAGAAACTCATCTCTTCCTTGAGGTTTTTCCAGTCTACCTGTAACAATGTGTTCGCAAGTTTTGGTGAGGCTTCTTTAACCACGAGTTTTCTATGTATAGAATCATAGCGTTCCATTTTTCTTTCGTCCCTTTTGGATCCAGTCTGGGATGGAGGATTCAGTGCGCGATTTTGTCGTCAAAATATAGATTCGGGGCCTATATATTGTTTTGTATGTTCTATACCCATAATTATTTCGTGCTTGACACCCAATATATTGTCAGATTGTTGTATTTTCCCAGCAATTGGAAATTTTAGATTCATTCACCGACTATTTTGTTTGTGACCATTTAAAGAGTTAATGCTGTTAGGGCTGTTTGGTTGTCAGTGTGCCTTTATTAAATCAGCTGATTTTTCGCCATCGCGTGAACAAATTTTTTTTGATAATTAATTATTTTCAACAAATATCTCATTGAACTAGTATTTCAATAAATGAAATGTTTCATTATTTCGGATAATAACGCTGGTAAAAAAAAAAGAAACAACCGTTGAATTATTGACAGTATAAGCTCTTCCTAAAACCTCATCGAGAATAAATTTGGAAGTTCATTTTGTCACGAATGTTTATCCTTTAATCCACGAGTGCTGATATCATCATAAATATTTATCAAGTTATAAAAAAAAATTAACAAAAAATATATTTATCTTAAAAGTGAACTTTAGTCCTATAATTGAGATTTGTGAAGTTGTTGTTGAAAAGTACATTCAAACTTACTGTTTACCAAAGGTTTTGATGGAATTAAGTGAAACTATTTTTCAATGTTACATTTGCATTTTACAATTTCAATTTCATTTTAACGTTAAATGGATAAGCAAGGAGCCAGACGACATACGAAACAACAATAATAAATTTTTGCTATTGACAAAATACACCTTCAGTGTTTTGTTTCAAGAAATTCAGAAAATAAACAAAACTTTCAACTTTAGACAGGCTAACAAATTTGTTTGTTAATCACGTGAAAATAATCAATTTTATTATGAGATTTCTCTCTGGGTGGTTTGCTGTGTGATGAACGTCTGTCTTTTTATCCTCGATGTGTTAATCTTTACTAACCAATTAACAAAATAGTTCATTACTTAAGATAATAGTGCAGTAGGCAGAGAATAAATTCATCAACGTTTTCGGCTAACCTTGTTGCACAAAAATTTATTTTTGATAGTAATATCAATACCGACAATATGACAGTTTATGTGATAAGACGACCTTTAGGATTTTTCACGAATATCAATTCAGTATAAAAAAAAGTGGCATGAATATGTAATAATTGGCAAATTATTAGTTATAACTGTTAAAATTTAATCATTACTTAATTGGTTATTTGTTTATTGTTACTATTTTTTACGAGGGTTCGAAACAGCAGAGGTTATATAAACCATCAGTGTGCCGGTGTTTTTGAAAGAAAAAAAAATTATAAGCATGTCGGGTTCGAATTCTGGACCTTACCGTGATGAGCGCCGTGTCAACGCCTAAACCGTTGCTGACGGAATTTTTATGCAAAGATGGTTGAGAAGAAAGATTTGTGTCTCGAGCGGGACTTTAACCCACGACATTTGTGAGCATTTTTCTACCCAACCGCCTTTGCATAAAAATTGGAAATACAAATTAAGCAGTATAACATGATAAAACATTTATTTTATGTTGGCCGTTATGAACCGTCAAGGCTAGCAGGAGTATATCGATTTAATATATTTAATGTGAAAGTTAGCTATGGGTTTCTGTTCATATTAAGGAAACTCCAAAGCACAGGGAGCTCTTCAACTTGTACCCCATTTGAGATAAGAAGCTAAATTGATTACTATGGTAGCAAAGAAGTAGCCAGCTTTAAACGAAAATGTTATGGTATCTTCAACCGTTAATTTATTTTATGACAACAACAAAAAGAAGTTTTTCAGTAGCTAGAAAATATTAAAGATTTTGATAAAACTCTTTAGAAAAGTTTTGGTTCATAAAACCTTAAGCATAGGATCATTTGGAGATCGTGTGATGCGGTCTGGTGTGAGGTAGTTTTTAAAAAAAACATTTTCTTTATCGTGCCAACGTTTCGATCTTTATTGAGATCATCTTCGGACTTGGTATTTACAAACATTGTTTAAATATAACAAATACACGTAGGATGTGGAAAAAAGTGAATTTATACAATGCAAAAAATATATTTTATATTCAATCATATTATTTCTACTCATTCAAAGTGTTTGTTTTCCGCGTTATGCTAGAAAATTTTAGATTGAAAAGTATACAATTTTAGATTCAATCAAAATATTTATTTCACTCGAAGTGTTTGTTTTCCGTTCTTGCGTGTCGTGTTGAGTGTGCCAGTGAGATATTGCTATTTTATGTTTATATACTTTGGATTTTGAAGGGGTGAGGAATGAAGTCGGTATAGAAAGACATTTTTGTATAATGAGTCGGCTTCTTTGAACAAAACACAGCATCAAGTACAGAACAGACACATGTAAACTAAGTCGCAGTTTCGCCCGACTTCCTTCCCCACGACACACAAGAATGACACATCTAAACGGAAAAAAACACTTTGAGTGAGAACAAATATTTTGATTGAATCTAAAATTATATACTAGCATTGTTGACATTTTTAATCTAAAATTTTCTAGCTTTGTATAGATTCATTCTTTTTTTAATATAAATTTTTTTAGCATTGTATAAATTCATTTTTTTAATCTAAAATTTTTTGCATTGTAAAATTCTTTTTTTCCCATCCTACATATATTTGTAAAATTTAAACAATGTTTAAATCCCAGGTACTGAAGATGATCTCAATAAAGATCGAAACGTTGGCACGATAAAGAAATGATTTTCTAAATGTCACACCAGACCGCATCTCACGATCTCCAAATAATCATTGGCTAACGGTCACTAAACACCACACCCTTAAGATAGGAATAGATTGACTAGGCCAAAAAGTAGATAACTCAAGTTCAAGATCTATTCCAAGAAAATGTAACCTAGGTAGGTTACAAATTTATATATTGCATATTAATTTTTTAATTCGTAAATTTTCGTTGCTGATAATTCTAAGGAGCTCACTGTACGTCTTCAGAAACAGCAGATTTGGAGTTATAAATATATATGTGACATAAAATATTATACGGCAGGAATCGTGATGGGGATATCAGACAGTGCGTTTTTCCATCTCCAGCTTTCTTGGACGTGATGGTGAGTGAATTCCTTCCTTCTTTTCTCTTGTATATTTCTGAAAGATAAATTTGGTATACGTAATAGAACTGGAAAAACAAACCGAAATATAACCAATCTTACCACACTGAGTATAAAAACCTAGAAGTAAAAAGATAATGTTTAACTAGCAGACAAATAATGATGTGGCATCGTCTAAAGGGTTGACCTCACGGCGCGTGGCTTGGCGAATTTTGATAGAAGTTTGCCATACCTCACGCCGTGGGAACGCAACGATCCTTTATTGCTGGGAGAGAGCTCGAAATGGCTCAGCCTTTCCCTTGTTTTACCGGTAAGTACTTCAATAGATTGGCCTGAGGCCAGACGGATGACAACCTCAGTACGGCTCGACCACCACTTCCTTCGATCTATTGTGGTTTGTTGCAGTTGTATAAGTTCGTTCTGAACTAAACTCATTTTTCAAAATCAATAAATCATAATAGAACACTATACTAGCATTGATCTTTCAATCAATATAACTTCGTTACAAAAATTTTCGCATTGGGTGACTAGATTCCAAGCCATGAGTGTAGATTCTCTGGATGTGCGCTTGTTAGAAAAATACGATAAGTTAGAACGTCTTGAAGAACGGTGGTTGTTTTCTAGAGTTGATGGCGGAATATTTATGAAAGTACTCCATCGATCAATATTTAGATTAGCTTATTAGGTCTATGAAGGAACATCGGATATTCCATCAATGAACCATCAGTGTAATGCAAATAGGCCTGAATTTTATTGAATGTATTTGTGAGATTGTATTATAAATGTTAGGTTTAGACAATATTTTGCATAAGTTTGGGGCGAAATGACAGTTATTGAAAGCCCCTGAAGTCTATCCCGCTTGGTTGGAAAACGATCACCTGGGCATCTGGCTAAAAGGGGATACTAGCGACCATTCCGCATTACGGGATAGGTGAACTCCCCTGTGGTATTGACCCTAGGGACAGCACATGGGGGAGTGACAATCATTTCGGTCGTAAGTCCAAAATAACAATCAAATACATTTTAAGTAAAATATCGTGATTTACCAAACCAAAACATGCAATACTTCAACTTTTTTAGTCGTTTTAGTTAAGAGTGATGTGAAATAGATTTTCATAACACAGGGGGTCCTTTCAAGATGGGCCGGCTGATTTTGTCTTGAACCAATGATGCTACAAAAATTACATACGATCCTATACATCCTGACAGAACATTTTAATGGATTTTTTACGATGAAAACAATGGCGCAATCGGATTTAATGAAGTTTCCATTTATTTTAAGGTTAGAAGGGTTTTAGGTTTTTGAAAAAATAAAATTCGAAATGTACTCAGGACATACAATTTTAAGCCGTATCCTATATCTGTCTCTTATCCAGGGACTTCGAGCATTTGATTATGACAGGGTTTAATATTCCTTGCACAAGTGTCGATTTAGGAGGATGAAGAAAACGTTCTTCAATACATCCTATCGATTGGTACATCCAAATTCACCTCTAATGGAATACTAAAACATTGAAATTTTTGAACGTGAGCAGAGGAAAATACGAGAATTACGAATACGTATTCTTGTCATCATCAGGTGGTTCACAGAATCAACGTTTGGTGTGGACTTCTCGGAAATAAATTAATTGAGCCTTTGTTCCACGAAAATAATTTCAATGGTGCTCAGTTCCTCAATTTTTTGGATGATGTTGATCAATGGATCTCAACTATTAGATGATGTTCCTCTGCAACAACGGCAAAGAATGATTCTCCTGCTTGACGGATGCCACGCACACAATTCTTTGCAGGCGAGACGTTATTTGAACGGTCACTTCCGGGATAGGTGGATAGGACCTCATAGCCCAACCTGTTTGCCTCCATAATGCTTGTCAATCCATCTCCCTTGATTCTATCGTTCTGAGCACTGGTGAAGAGTGGTTAGGAAAGGCAAATCATTGCACCTTTACGCTAGGCAGGCACTTCGATTATGAAATGTGGTTAATAAATAGCAAATCATGTGACTTTTTGCCATAACTTAGTCATTTTTTCACCAATTTAAATTCGAATGATTTATTCTCTTCAACGTAAAAAGTCTTATAAAATGATTTGTCAGGAGGTTTAGGGTCGTATTTGAAATTTTGATGTTGAACTGGGCCTGCGCTACCTTGCCCATTATTTCTCGAAAAAATATGAAACTAGATTAAAAAATATTAATCACATATTTTTTTATAGCACCGTTGATTCAAGGGAAATTTAGCCAGGCCATCTAAAAAGGTCACCCTGTATATTATTTGCTGATGTAAATTTATTTAAGTTATTGGCAAGATTACTGTCAGATAATTTGTGGACAACGTTATACTTGATGTTTCGTTATACTTATAATTAATATAATTAATTCAATACAATAGTGATTAGCTATAAGTCCAGGTTAAATTATCACCGGTTATAAAATATTTCCTTTCTAATGCACAAGGGATCAAAAAATAGTATTTCCATATTAAATAGATTTTAAAAATGTTTTACGACTTGAGGAATGATACAACTATAGTATTATCTTTATCTCAAATAAGGATAAACACGGGTTTTGCTAACAGTAAATATACATGTACAAAATTTATTATTACCGACGTCTGATTAGGTATTACCAGAAAGCAATTGGAGAAAGTTGGACAAGATAAGTTTTAAACAGACAAAAAATTCGTTTCAGTTGTTTTAGATAGGAAACAACGTGTGGTTACCGAGTTGTCGAATAGTGGCAATGGGAGTTTTCCCAGTCGGTTTATAGGGCCTTGATGGAAGAGGCCCTGTTTATCCGGAGAGAGGGAGTGAGACCGAACCGCACAATTTTCCCCTTTTCTTCTTCCCATTCTCCTACTGTGTTCTAATAACTTATGAGATAAACTTGGCCGATGTAACCTCCCGGAGATTAGTCGTGACTAATGACGTTATATTGTTCTGCCGGAGTTGCAGAAGAACACTTCAACTTGTTTCTTTCCCAAGCCCATCCTTTTGCGAATACCTCGGGAAACATGGGATATATCCTGCCAATAAAAGAAGGGGTTATTATGACAGTTATTTTCTAGGATACCAACTAACTCTTACTGAAGGTTCGATAAACTGGGTCCCTCCACACATTAGGTCGCTGACAAACGAAAACTCTATCCATTCTTTTAGAAAAGGCAGCAAGATTATCCAACAATCCGTTAATAGTGAAAATAAAAACATCGATAAAATAACATTTTTTTTTCTATTATTGTCCTTTCTATTTCATTTCTGTTATATTATTCACGGGTTGAAATGACTGCCTGCGTAGATGCGTTGTGGTCATGTTACGTTTATGTACTCAGAATAGTTGCAATGCTTTACAATTCTTACCAGTTCACTAGTTTTATGGTCCGCTTGACCAATTAATATCTTTCAATTAATTAAGGTTTTTAGTTGAAATAAAAAAGTCTGTGTCACGAGCGGGATTCGAACTAACGACCTTCGGCTAGATACGCCGCTGCTCTACCACTTGAGCTATCATGACTTCGATCCACTCGGACACTAACTTCCATCCCGGACAACAACCCCACCTTTTGAGTTTTCCCTCCTTTTTGCCATTTTTAAATTATCACAAGTTATCATGAATCGCGACTTCTAAGTACGTACGTGATTTCATGTTCCAACATTTAAATATTTAGGTGTTTTATTTAAATACAAGCAAGAATGATAATTAGCAAGAAATATAGCAATCTTTCCTTCAATAAATTCACAGCAATTTTGAAACATAGACCTTTTGGCTATACCGCCTTAAACTTAAACTTAAACTTAACTTAAAAAACGAAATTTTAATATAAAGGTATCGAATGTGGTTATAGTGACTATGTGTATGGTTAACTTACTACACTGTAATATTTTAGTTTTTCTCTAAAATTACTTACTTTTGCTAAAAGCTTTTTTCGCCTTAAGAGTTTCTGACACTTTTCGTTCTTAAATTCATTTAAACTGAACTTGCCTATATCGCCAGGTAATTAATTTTTACTTAGTACCTGTGACCATCTCAACTATCTGGTACTCAGCATTTGCCAAACTATAGTCAACAATCAAGAAAAAATTCATTAAATCTGTGAACGGTGCTTTTGTTTACAAGATTAAAGATATGACTATAACCGGATTACTACAAACTCACCAGGAAACATTGCAATATCCGTTATGGAAAAAGACATGAAATAGCGTTTACGTTATTTGAAAGACGTTAAATATAAACGTAACGTTAAAATAGCGAAAACGTTAAGCAGTATCTCTCTACTGTGATGTGGCTAAACATTTCAAGAAAACAATGTGAAAATATTCTTTTCTTGTTTGAAACACAAGATTAATATACAGAGGACCGCGGAGACAGTGTGGTTAGGGCGTCCCAGTCGATTTTTCCACTCATAAAAAAGCGTTGTAAAGATCCCTAACCACCCCATCCCATCCAACGGGTAGTTGGACCTTAAGCCGTTTTGTATGACAGGAATTTCATTACTTTACACAGGTTTAATATAATTCCTTAATTTAAAAACGCTTTAGAGGCAGTGTAAAAGTTCTTGCATCAGAAAAATTGACTTAATCAACAGATGACTTGCTTTATAAAAAAACAGACTCAGATAACCATTGATTGTTTTGACCAAACCATTTAATACGAACAATATAAAAAAAATCCTTCACCCAAATAATAATCGGAGATACACTAAAGAACAGATAAATTTCTCTAAGTAGAATAGAGAATAGTTAAACAGAACCCTCTCAGGGCTAGGTATAGAGACGATTTGTGATGATCAAATTGCTGACAACTGTTTATCAACGGGCGCATCATCTCGCTAAACATAACAATGATCAATATTATGTTAATAGTGCGTGCACCGATTCCCATCGCTGTATGCAAAACTAATTATAACAATAATAAAGTGTAAATTAAATTGGAATTAATTTTTAATGTAATACAGAAAACCTAAAAAATGTTCTAAAGAAAAATGTTTCTTAGTATTTGTTGTATTATTATTGATTGATTACGCATAATTTGTATAATAATATATAAATTTCTTATACAGATTAACTTTGTCTAAAATTTAAGCATTTTCTGATGTTTTCATTATCACAATTTCACCGTTGTCTGTCTTATTATGTAAATGTTGAACATGTTTTTGTCACTTTACCTCTATTTATTTTTTTTTGTGTGGATTTGTTGTGTCCGTGGGTGAATCAGAAGTTCGCAATTATGGATGTTTGGATGTGTGTAAAATTATCAAAAGCCGGGGCAAAAGTTGTGTTCTTGAACCGTGATTCTTGTTATATAACTTAAAAGGCGGTCGATTTTCTCGAAGAAACGGATTATATTTCGGCACGGAGATCTTTTTAGGCTTTCGCCGGTTAAGCCGCTTGAGGATTAATATAAATGGCGTGATTGAAACATTGAAAATCCGACATTAAATCTTCAAGTAAAAAGCCTTGAACGTTCAGGTGAATAATTTTTTTATTCATACCAGAAAAATTTCTCAGTTATTTACATGAGTTATGTCGTAGAGTTGGAACATAAGATTGCGAATCGGATTCAGAAATAAATTGTATTTACAAAACTAATAAATCTGTGGAAGATTTATCAGCCAAAGTAAAAAACAGCAAAGTTTATGCGTCATTTCTTGTAACTGAGATTTTACGAATATTTGATAATTTTATTTAAAACTTTATTGAAAAGATTTTCCAGTTTCGTAATTTGGAATTTTTGCCGTTTCACGTTTTACCATGACACAACAATTTTGTCGATCCAGTTGAAATGAAAAATGTGACAACTCGTTCTTGTATATTCGACACAGTTAGCCTTTGTATTTTACCGTGGGAAGTAAAATGTATACCTTTAAACGTAGATGTTTTGAAACAGGTCATCATAAATAAATAAAAGGAGCGTGCGTCGTCCAATATTATCCGCCGCTTTTCATGATACGGAGCCGCTTTGAAAGCTTAAACTGCCGCCCATTGTGACAAAACCAAATGTTTATTAGCTTCGACTTTATTATGGATTCAAGTTTTTATGAAATTGCGTCATTTAAACAATACAGTCCACCGAGACGAAATATTTTAAACAAGGGAGGCTAAACTTTACTAATCAGAAATGGAGAAAATATCTGGTCCTTTATTTATATCAGTTGTCGTGTTAGTCATTTTTATGTGTTATTACAAACACTTCAAATTGCTAATATTGTTTAACATTTATACTGGTTTCACAACTAGTGTCTTAACGAGGATTAAAAGAATCTTATCGGCTCTGTAACACTTTTATCTTTCAATAATCATTGTCGCTCGATGTGTCCTACATAGAGGCATGTCATTCTTTGGTTCCATACAGAGTGCGTGTAGGCATGCCGCCGGATTTAAGAATGTTTCTCGGACACGTTAGCGAGTTTCAAGGTCCCCTGTTCCGATTTTTAGGGGAATTGGGAATTTTTTATATGTGATGATTTATAATATGTGTTTTGTGTTTCAGTGTTTTGTATGAGTGATTGTATTTATTAGAGTGAATAGGGAGGGGCTGGTGGTGGAAAAGCATCCCCATCGCCTCTCGAGCTGTGTACGTGACTTGGGTCGATGGCGGAATATTTATGAAATTATCCATCCCATCGACGACAATTACATTAGTTCCTTATTGTATGCAGGAATATTGAGTTCTACATCCCCCAAACGAAATGAATGAAATGTATATAGATGTGAATGTATGTATTTGTGTGAATGCGTATTGAATGTGTGTTGCAATATTTCGCATGCGATCGGTCTAAAAAAGGGGCTGTCGGATGCCCCTTTAAGAATAGAAAGAAAGAAAAAAAACTTTATTAAACATTTTATCTGAAACTTGGGTGGACAATGAAGAAAACGTCGATGTCCCGAATTTTGATTATGTTGCGAAATTCAAAAGACCTCATCCCCGATCTGCAGGTGTAGCTATATTCAAAACTAAGACAGACTCGTCGACTCTTGTTAGTTCGCTGATGGATGTCACACTTCAACATTCAGAAACATTTGGATTCAATATATCACCAATTGGCGAAAATTGTATATCGAAATGTATAATAGAAAATAGACAAGAAATTGTAATAGTAGCTATTTATATTTGACCTAATCAAATTGTAAAAGACATCATTAAATTCATCCACGCAAACTTAATTATCTACACCAAAGAAGGATCTGCTCTTCTCGAAGAACATTTCCATACATTACCAATGATTATGAGTGGAGATTTCAATGTTGATTTCTCCAAAGATACATCAAAGCCTCTAGTGGATTTTTTGAAAACAAAATTAGATCTTAATATGTCCAATGATCCAAATAAAAGTACAACGAAATATGGAACAACGATTGACGGAGTTTTTGTGAGATATTAAGGAAATTCATTTCAATCAAAAGTATTTGTCTCATATTTCAGTTACCATAAACCAATAGTTTCGTTTCTAGAGTCTGATACCAACGACAATCAGTCAGAGCACAATCAAATTCCTACACAATCATAATTGTATACATTTTCAACGTAATTACATTGTGACAATTATACAAAATAAAGAAAAATTGTATTTCGTATTGTTAATTTACCCTAATTTAAGTTTTCACTTCCACCGTGTGCTCTAGATCACACACCCAACTTTTTTTTTCTTTTTAATCTAATTCTTCTAATTTAAGCCTTGGGTTCTTCTGATAACCATTAGTGCACTGATTGACTAAGAATAACGTTTTTTTAAACAAAAGAAGCATGGACACCTAATAATCAAATCTCATCAAATCTAAACACTTGATGAGTCCCATTTGTATGGAAATTCTAAATGTTTTCTAAATCAGCAGTGGATTTTTAGATTTATAGAAGGAAAAGCCTAAATCTTATTGTACGTTTAGGTTAAATCGTGCATGTTTCGCGTACTTTGTGGATCATGGTGGTTAGCGTAATAGTCTCTAGGGAATCTCGGCTCGTAGACCACCGTGGTCGTGAGTTCCATTCCCAATGTCGCTAATGGAATTTTCTTTCTCGCTCCCCTCCCCAGTACAACTTAATCACCATCGGGAAGTTCTCTGGCTTACAAAGAAAGTCACATTTCATTCTAATATTCTAATTTTACAGTTAATACGTATATAAGACTACTACTACCAGAAAAATTATTAACTTTTCTATTAAGTGGATCATCGCCGATCAGTTTGGTCGGCATATCTTCCAATTTTACTTTTAAAGTTCTCAATATGTCTTTTCTAACGTGTTCTCCTTTCTTTCTTTTCTAAAAAGAAGAACACGTTTGTGTAATATTAATTGTCCACTTTGTACAGCCTTTTCGGCTTTTATATTGAAGGAGACATTGCTCCTTCAATATAAGTAAGTTTAATTTTATGTAAACCCGTTTGACAAGGATAGATCTGTAGCTTCTCATAAATGAACTTGCCTGATATGCCTCATAAACTCCTTTGACGTTCGTTCATACGTAAAATATTACTGCTATTGGAAATGTTCTACCTTCAATAACTTCATGTTTCTCTCGATGAAATTTAAGCAATTAATGAAATCTGTGAAATGGCGGGTAAAAACCATGCTGTTTGTTAAGGTTTGCAATGTTAAGCGAAAATGAAATGTGTCACAACGTTCATTTCTTTCATTCCATTCACATTAGTTCAGTATTAAATTAGCATTGATACCTTCTGTATGTTTACAAGTGTAATATTTGTTAATCGGCCAACTTGCATTAGTTTAACATTCACCTTAATTGTCTTACTTATTTAGTTGAATCGGATTTCCATCATTCTTAGAGAAAATAAAACAATATTTTATTCATCCATGAAAAATCACACTGGGAGAAATTATAAAAAGACGATTTATAGGCCGATTTATATTGTCTGTGATGAGATATCGCGCGAGTATACGCGGAAATCGCAATGAAAGGAGGTGCCATTTTCTTTGCAAGGATCAACAAATCACTTTCTTCTTCTTACGATCTAGACAAAGTTCTGTGATTTTTTCCTATATAAAATGGACGTTGAAACATTAATTATAAATAACTGTGATGATTCGGATCCCAATATCCTGAAATTCTGTTTTTACATTAAAAATAAAATTAGTTTTTTAAGTAATGCGATGTAAACATTTACATAATTACTATATTTGGCTTTTGATAGGGTCTGGCAACCGGACATGCTTTATACGATTAAACGCTTCTTACCCTGTTATTATTATTACTTAATAATTACTTATTACTTTATTCATTATTACTTTATTCGGAAATCCTATCTAACCGACCGCCGCGTCAGAGTGAAACGTGGCAACGAGTTCTTGGAAGTCGGACAGATAGAAGCCGGCGTGCCACAAGGGAGAATTCTTGGTTCGATTCTTTATATCATTTATACTGCTGACATACCTATACACCCTAATACATTCATCATCACGTACGCGCGTACTGCAGTTCGTTCTTTTAGTGTTCTATCGAATCTACTGTCAACACTTTGAGATTATCGACCACTGGAGGAAAAATGGAGGATAAGACTGAACAAAGACAAATTTAGTTAGCGGACTTACGGTAAAGTTCAGAGTTGTTTGGGACTGCATTATGGCCCTATCAGACATTGGGGGACATAAACAAACTTACTCTTGACTGTGTACGAGGGCCTATAAATTGGCCAAAGAAAGTTAAATGAGAATACCTATTAGCCATGAACCAGGCTGCCAAAAACGCGGATCCATTAAGCAAAGGATTAATAATAAGTCCTCCATTTAATGGGAATCTAGCCCGAGACAAATGCATGCGAAAAATTTTATCAAAGGACTATCGCAGAAACTAACGGCAGAACTACTAAATCTAGGACGTGCTAGGACTAGAATAAGTTGATCTGCTAATTGGATACCGCAGAATCTGGAGGCATATGTACAGACCCGGAGTGGTAGAAACAAGCCTGTGCAGATATTTTCAAGAAAAAGAAGAAACAGCGGAATATGTCCTCTATTGGTGCGAAAGCCTTTGTAGGCTGAGACTCCTAATCCTGGAAGAGGGAAGGCCAGGACCTAAAGGATAGACATGGGAGACCTAGAAAAAGCCTTGTTGTCTGGGAAATAGCCTTGAATGCTCTATATTAAAAAACATGGAGATGTGCAATAGACAAAACTGGTCGCGGTGCACAGGTCAAATCTTAAATAATCTAGCGTACGGTGAAAAATTAAAAAATCTCACGCAATCTACAATGAGAAACTGCAATTCTACTGAAACAATATATTCTTAATTATTTTTTATTTTTTTATACCACATTATATTTACCATATATTTTTAATATCATTATCGTTTAATGTAATTTGTAGTATATATTAATGAAAATTAAATTTTGCAGAGAATAACAGGCTTAAATATTTAATCCTCCTAACGGTTTAAAATAAACTCCTTTATACGTGATTTATGCTCTGTTCATTTCAGCTTACATGTCTAATTTAGTTCTTGAACATAATTTCTTTATTGACGTATTTTTATAATCTTTTAACTTTGCGTTTAGAAAATTTGTAAATTAGTCCATTAATTTTGTACGAATTTTCTTTTTTTTGTAATTTTAATTTTCATATTTTTTATATACTGAAAAATCATGTAAACGTCAACACGAAAAACATTCAATAAATGGATTACACTGACATACTTAGAGAAAGAAACGTACAAAATTACTGAAAAAATAATAATTATGTGAGCACAAGAGGCCCCAAGCTTAATCAGAAAACTACTAAGACAAAATCAACCCACTTGACAAAAATGGCATGGAGGTTATACCGTCCGAATCAGGTAACATAAGAAACAAAAAAGATGAAAGACTGGTACTCAAAATAAGTGAGAGAAATGAAACTACGCGACTTGCACAAGAAACTGTCATCATCCCTCAACAATACAAACAAGAATTAAACTACTACAGGACGTACGAAACATACAAAAAGTAGAAGATACTCAAAAACTTGGAAAAATAAAAAAACAACACATTTAATAGTTAAACAGATTACTTTAACAATGCCGTAATAACATAAATTATCAAAAATTAACATATATCGTTTATAACATTCAAAACGATACATCAATTAAAATGGAAAAGGACTGTCACATACAGACACACTGCCAAAATGCAGTTAGTTTTCATTTCAATTGTTTTAAAATCTAAATATGATAATAAATATGTAAAGTATCACATAGAAAATTTAGAACGAATAGTTGAAAATAATAATTATCCTGAAAGATGGTAATACTAATGAAAACAAAAAAATTATAGGCATTGTATACATAGAAGAACTTACAGAAGGAATTATAACGATTTGAACTGAGGAAATTTACGGAAACAATTCATTTACAAATATTTTAAAAATAAAATTAAATCTATATAATCCCCTATAAAAGAGAAAGTAGAAAACCTGTATAAAAATGAATATGTATTCCCCTTTACCATATGTTGGAAAAATTATAACATGTAATTAATAATGTGTTATTTTAACATGACTATGTCATTTTAACATGTCATGACTTATGACTCAGTAGATTTAAAAAAAGTTTAAATAATAAAAAAAATAGTATTGAAAAGCTGATATTGCTAGAAAATGTTAAATAAATTTGGAAAATAATAAAAGTGTCAATGCACAAAAACAAAAATATATAATAAGTACGCGATATTGTAACAATTTAGATATAAATAATAAAAATAAAAATAACAGAGAAATAAATACATACAAAATAGGAACTACAATTAAAGAATAATAAAGAAAATATGTATGCGATCTGGCACGCTCTCGAGGCGGTGCGGACCGGGGAGGGCTCGGCCTTCCTCGTATGTACCGACTCACTGAGCGCTGTCTGGGATAAACGCGACAGGTTCTCTGTGGACTCTCTCGTCGTGCTCTTGTTAGAGAAATACGCGGAGCTGGAGCCTCCCGGAAAAACGGTGGTTGTTGTCTGGATTCCCGGACACGTCGGCCTGGAGGATGATAAAAGAAAGATGGCAGCGTCAGTGGGCGGGGTCGTCGGAGAGGCTCTTGCGAGTCTAGCGCAGGACCGGTAGATGGCCCTCAGAGAACCGGACCAGGAGACGAGGGATCGTCCTCACCCGACTGAGGATTGGCCATACGCGGTTGACACAGGGGCACCTGCTTATGGGCCAAAGCCCGCGCAGGTGCCCCTTGTGCACAGAAAGGTTGCTCGATGTGTCCCACATAATGGAGGCGTGTCATGCCTTGGCTCCATACAGAGAGCGTGTAAGCATGCCGCCGGACTTAAGAAGAGTTCTCGAACACGGTAGCGAGTTTCAGAGTCCCCTGTTCCGCTTTTGAGGGGAAATTCGGTTTTTTATTGTATATAATATGTCTTATGTGTTGTGTCTATATGTTTTGTCTGAGTACATGTATTTATTATGCTTGAATTTCGAAGCGTGAGGGTGAAATATAACGTCATCATCGCCCCTCGAACGTTGAGAGCGTATGAGTGTGAGTGTTCGGGGTCGATGGGGGAATATTTATAAAAGTACTCCATCGACCCCAATCTAGATTAGTTTGCGTATAGGTCGGTGGAGGAATATCAAGTACTCCACCGACCAAACGGAATGAGTGTATTGAATCGATATATTTATGTGTATGAATGTATTTATTTGTATGAATGTAGTGTTTGAAAGTGTAAATAGAATATTGACATATTGACTTAGTTTGGGGCTGAAATGACATAGATGTCGGAAGCCCCAGTAAAAAATGTAAACAATTTAAAAATTATATGTAAATTACAAACATAAATTTAAAAAAAATCAAAAAGGTGTAAAGACGAATAACATAATCAGAAAGTGTAAATAAAATAACATTGCAACTCATAAATTGTAACCTTCAGTGTTCCAACTGAAACTGGACACATACATTACTTTTATTAATTATGACTCTGTCGGTCACTAAATATTTGATGTCTTTTGTTTTTAATTTAATTGTTTTTATGGTGAAGTGGTAGAGCAGGCAGCACGCCAAAATCAATCTATATGAAATTATATAAATAATTTTATGAAATTGTGTTTCATGATTGATTTCATCTGTGTAACAGAATATTTAATTCTTTATAAGATAAAGAAATAAATTTAATAAAATAACATACCGAAGAAAACTATTGTAGCAACTAACGCTTCCTTTTTCACTCATATAGAAAGTCTGTTATTATGAAATTATGAAGAACATTAAAATCTAATATGTAGTACATTCTGTAAGTGCAAGTTATTACGTTGCTTTAAGAGGTTTTAACACAGCATATTTCATTTTTCATTAATTCTCTACAATACAATAGCTTGAAATATTTTGTTATATTTGATTAATAATTTGACAAAAATGTGTAAAATATTGATTTTATCGTCGTCCCCGAAAACTGCTGAGAGCCATTCTACTGCCAACACTTGTGCCGCGAATCCGTTGCAAAGAACTGCCCCCTTTGATGGAGGAAAGGTTCGTCTTGTCGAAAAAGGAGAATTACAGCAGGGCAAATTCTTCCTTATTGTTCTCAACAATCCTCTCCATTAGCGGGCAAACGGCCATTCCGAGTGTTTCGAGGTATAGCCTTCCAGTTAAATTGTCTATAAATACAGGGCCAACAATGTAATCGTCTAATAACCCGGACCAAACTTTTAACCTTTCCCGGCAGTCAGTGTCAGATTATTGTAAAGGATGGGGTCGCTCGTGCCCCAATTATGGCGATCTGGCCGTTACGAAAAGTAGCTTTTCCTAAAATGGTTTACGAAATTATTTAAGACAGTTATACAAGCTTTTAGTACTACCGAACTTTCGAATCTCATATCCATTAAACGCAGTGATGTACTAATTTTGATTTATAGATGATACAAAAAATAATTCACTACTAGCATATTTTATATCAATATTACACATAAACCGATACAAAAATATTTACGGCTTGAAAGGTGCTTGTATTTAGTGTTCGTCTTCAAATGCATCCAAATCTAATAAATTCATATCTCGAAGATTTGACATAAATCAAAAGAAAAAATAATTAAACAAGGTGAATATATAATTTTAACAATTAATTATATTTTTAATGTAAGGTTTTGGTTGAAATGAAAAACTTATATAAAAATATTAATTAATTGAAAGAAGTAATTTGGTCAATTGGACCACTAAATATTGGAATTAATTTTAACACGTTACATGAAACCTATTAACAACTTTAACTATAGAGCCGTGCTTTTATAACTGTAATGTTAAATTGCTATACGGGAAATTTGGTCGATATTGATCATTTCACACTGACTATCCGGTTTCACCATTTTCCTTTCTTCGGTGAATGTGAGTGTCATTTCTGCGTTCCTTTTGCACTTTCGTAAAACTTAAAAAGCTGTAAGAATAGTGAAATTAAAAAAAATGCTTTGTTAGATTTCAAATCCACCACTGAGGATAGCAATGAGATATAAATTTTAGGTTCATCCCGTGATTAATACGGAAAATCACATGTTTTATAATCGATTTTTCTTTGTTTTACATATTCTATTTTAAACGTTAAGCACACGAACTTTATGATTTGGGATAATGACATCTATTTTTTAAAATGTGTAGTATTTAGTGACCGTTAATTAATGATTATTTGGAGATCTTGAGATGCGGTCTTGTGTGATGTAGGATTAGAAAAACCTTTTTTTTACTATACCAACGTTTCGATCTTTATTTAGATCATCTTCAGAGCCTGGGATTTACAAACATTGTTTAAATTATACAAATATATGTATATGTAAAAATTCCCTGAAGATGATTTAAAAAAAGATCAAAACGTTGGCACAATAAAGGAAATGTTTTTCTAAACCTACGATCTCCAAATAATCTTTTCTTTAGTAGTGTTAACAATTTATATGAAAATTAAGAGGCAACTTACTTTTTATTTCTCAAGTCATTTTGCCTTCAAAGGTTTCTCCAAGAGCTAGCTGGCTGTGCCCTAAACCCTAAAAAGGAAAAAAGAATACTTACGTTGCTGGAATCTTCAACTTAGACAGAAGTTATGTTGCCGGATAATGTAAATTAAATGTTAATGTAATAGTTGTTGAAACCAAAATCAGACCTTTCGCCGCATGGAAAAAGAAGGAATAGCAAGAACGATTGAGGCAGAGGATTTGGCTTAGCACGGTGAACGATGGATGCATGCGAGAGTAGACAAGAAGCATTAATCACGTCCGTGACTGTGGCAATGAGGGGGCATCGGTACACATACTGAATTCGTCCGCAACTCTGGCATGAGGGAGGGTTCACTTAATCCTAAAGCCGTCTGATTAAAGAGCCAAGGTGGTAAATTTACATATAGTTTAATCGAAAATGAAAACTAAATTTTTCCTATCCTCCCTGTGAAATGTTTTTGCATTCTTTAGCAGAGAGTTTGATTTACCGTAATTTAATATTATTAATAATAGATTTTATAATGATGTATAGAAGTTCTTTCATTTCTGTATGAAATGAAAAAATGTGAGTTGCAAGATGTACAAGTCGACAATTGAAGTATCTCGATTCGTAAAATTGTCATACTTTTGTTTTTTTCTTAGCTTCGATTTGCCCAATTTCGCCTTTTAAAAATTTGCTTCATTGTGCGATGGCGTTTCGTGGCCAATTTGGAACCCTCGCTATTTCACGGTTGCGAGAACGTAACCCTCGATATTTACAGCCCCAGCTCCGGCACAGTAAATAGACCCCTTTCCTCCAGCAAAGTACCCCTCCTCGGGGCAAAAGCGCCCCCGCACGGACCCCTCTCATGTACTTCCATTTGCCAAGGAATTTAATACCTTGACGTAGAGAACATTCTTCCCCTAAAAAGTTTATTTACAGTTAAATTTCTATCGATATTATTTGTCCTTTCATCCTCTCTCTTGTACCGACTAGAAACCTGACATAACAACTGCTATATCCTTCCAGATATTCTGATGATCTACGATATGGAAATATTTTCAACTTTTCTAATTTATATACCCAACAAACACAACAGTTGATCATTTTCAAACAAAATTATGGAAAATTACAAAGAATATAAAACCATTTTACGACTCGTGTACGTATAATCTCACAAAACAATTAAACTATGACGAACCATAAACTTACAAAAAATGTAAACCTACAAATTTACAACATATTCAAACCATAAATTTTACGAATTTAGTTATTATCAATGCACAATTTATCCCATTCAAAACACAATAAAGATCAAAAATGGACGCCCCTGCAATGTCAATAGTCGACTGGAATAAAGAAAAAAGAAGCTTACTACTTCAAACAAACCGAGAGTCTTCTTTCACTATTCCAGATGTCTAAATACAAAAGGAACTCGTCTTAATACACCTCGTCCCCTGATTTACAATGATGAGTAATAACGAAGTAATACACCTCTGGCAGAACCAAACACGATCCCTTAGACCTAGAAAGCAAATCTGAAACCTCGCATAAGTGTCTGGTATATAGATAAAGGTTGCTAGATGTGTTCCACCTAATTGACTTGTGCAACTTCTTGGTAAATATATAGCGCATGTTCCACCCGTTATGTGAATCGTGCTTGATTGAGTACCTGGGTCCCCTTTACCGATTTTTGGATGAATCAGGTTAGTTCTATTGTACTTAGCAGCATTAGTTTTGTTTTGTGAGTATTTATTAGCGTGAAAGTATAGTATAAGAGAGCTGATGTGAACATTGAGGTCCGTATCGACCTTCAATTAGATTAGTTATGTAATGGGTGTAAAGGATGATGGAGTTAAATAGCGTATGTAAATAGGAAATAATGTATTTAAGAATTATTGAGGGTGTGAATGAGTATGTATTTACGAACTCCATTCGTTGGGTGCTGAAATGACCTATCATTTGACTAACTCTCTGTTGACAGCATCCGGAGCACAACCTCGGCGCCTGTACGGATAAGACCTAGGTCTAACCCCGACTAGGGTAATCCTGCTAGTAAATTATTCTCAATCACCAAAGCTGGAATTGACGGTAAACTGCGAGAAGTGATAGGCTAAATTCTGTACATATGTGTGACAGATAGACAGATAATAGTTTATTTATCATTTTTTACATACAGATTGCAACCTGACTCTTTTTTATTTACGTTAGACGTGAAAGACACTAGACTTTATAACCTTCTACAACCTTAACAATCTAACCATTTTTCTTTTGTTTTGCCTGCTACTGCGTTTGCGGGGAAAACTGATAAAAAAATAAAAACCGGCTGACACTTTTGATTCTTGGTTAGTGATTTTCAATGAACAATTTAAGACTACTTTACGTATGAGTCACCAATTTGACAGATAACAAAGATTAAATAATTTGTCTATACATAGTAATAAATTATGTATAAACATTATATTAGGGGTCGTCGGTTGCCGCAACGGTTTAGGCGTTGACACGGCGCTCCACTGTAAGGTAAAGGTCCCGTGTTCGAATCCAGCCGTCCTGCATTCGAACCTTAAAATTGTAAAATGGGCTTTTTTTCAAAAGCACTGGAATCCTGAGGGTTGATAATAAAAAAATAAAAAAATAAATAGTATGGATAAATAGTAAAATTAATAGAATAAATAATTAATTAGATAATAGTGTGTGGGTTCTCGGACACAGCAGTGGGTTTCGGGGTCCCCTATTCTGTTTTTTAAGGGAATTGGCTTTTTTAAAAATTGTATATAGAAGTTAAGTTATGTGTTTGGGTTTCTGTGTCTGGTATGAGTGAATGTATTTATTAGTGTGAATGGTGAGGGGCTTCTCCATCGCCTGTAGGTTGTGTGTATGGCTTGGGCTGATGGCGAAAATTTTATAAAAAATACCCGATCGACCCCAATTTAGATTAGTTTATTTTAGGGAACAGGTAGATGGAGGAATAGCGAGGACTCCATCTACCAAACAGAATGAGTGCGATCAATGTATGTCGGTATCAGTGTATTTATTGTTGTGAATGGGGTGAAGTAGCATATCCATCGCCACTCATGTTGCGTGTGTGACTTGGGTCTACGGCGGAAAACTTTTAAAGTACCCCATCGACCCCAAATTAGAGTAGTTTATTGTAGCGAACAGGTAGATGGAGGAATATAGAGTACCCCATAAGAAATAGTCCAGAATGAGTGCAATCAATGTATGTAGGAATGAATGTTTTTGTTGACGTGATTTTGTATCGAGTGTGTAGCGGTATTTTGTTAGTGCTTCGGGGCTGAAATGACCAAGCTGTCCGATGCCCCCGTAAAAAAAGCGTGTGTATGTTTGTTTGTTTGTTTGTTTGTGTGTNGTGTGTGCGTGCGTGCGTGTGTACATACATGAACAAATTGGAACTTATATTAACCCTAAATCCTTTATGTAGTCATCAATCCATTCCCAAATGAATGAATCACATTACACTAATTTTAAGATAACTTGCAACAATTAGTAGATTATTTTTGTAAAAATTTCATTATTGGTTGTTGACAACGTAGAAAAAAGTTCTGTCAATTTTTACCATAAGATAAACTATTGTCGAATATATCTTATCTTTTTTCCTTACCTTTATTTGTTATCACTCCTGTTCTCAGTTCTAAAGGGCCGTCCCCGGCCAGCCGACGATAAAAATGTCCTCTTCAGGGCAGAGCAAGGAAAACAGCTTTCACCGAGATAAACACACAAATACCATTTCGTTTAATATTCCGCCACCGGGTCTGAGAAAATATAAAATATTTTCCGAGATGTATATACCACTGGGAGGCTAAACGACGTCATCGCTATATCCACAAGAACGTGTATTACGATCTTTTTTTTTTACAAAATCCTTTTGCTGACTGCAAGAATGCTAATTAATCATTGTTATTCAGAAAGAATTTCCTATTAACTGAAAATAAGAACGCTGAAAATAAATTGACTGACAAGAAGTGTAAGCATAAAACGATTCCCCTGCCGAGGGAATTAAATACGTAGAGAATGTGCTATATTCCTAATTAATGTTTAATTTAGTTCACTCGCGCCTTGTTAATTAGAAATGAAATGTGGTTTTATTTTTACCACACTCGTTGTTTTTCGTACAAACATTTTTGTTCTTTTAATGAAATGAATGAAGCAAATATTCGTTTAATTTCGCACAAAAATGCGACATGTTTAGAAGATTTATTTCATACCATTATTACTATTAGCACTGCTTCTGCAATTTAGAAATTGGATCGAACATTGAAGGAACGTTTAATTTTTTAAATTTTAAAGGAATAAATTTTTCTATAACGAATTATTTTAATTTATCTAGTTATATATTCTATATTAAATATTGAATTAGTAACAATGTTTAATCGGCTGTACTGAAAATTTCAGAAATCTTGCCTCGTCTTAAGAAACCTGAAATATCCTAACCATTAGTGAATTATTTATAACGTATATTTAAACAAGCTGAATTTCTCTTGAGCAGATAACGTTATCGAAAAACCAAAAAATATATAATCCCTATTTTTCAGTCTGGCTTTAAATTTTTACTGTTCTTTAAAATATATTTGTTTTCAGGATATTTCAAAGCCAGTACAACGTTGAAATTTTAAATTAAATTGTTAACTTTTAACTAAAATTTTGAATCATTTTTTACACTGAAAATGATGCCGCAATCAGATATTAAATTGGTTAAAATATACCAATGTTATAGCCCAGAATGTGAAAAGAAATATCTTAATTTCGATTTTTGCTATAAAGTATTGTTATTTGTGGTATTGATATTAGTAAGTTTTATGAATTTCTTGGGATGACGTTGATGGTTTTGCTACCTGTGGTACGAATGTTTTTAGTTATATTAAACGGTTTATTTATTTATTTTTTCAAGTAATGTATTCCTCATAGAAATGATGAATGGTGGAGTGAGTGCGGTGTTCAATCCTTTAAAAACATAGTTCCTACTCACAGTAAGTTGTTTTCCAACGATCCGGATTTCGAGCTTTTAGATCATCATCAGGTTGAAGGAGTTCTAGAACCAGTGAAAAAAAGTGTACAAAGTGTTCTCTAGCAATTCATGTCGAGAGACGTGCTTGTAGAACTCCTTCAACCTAATGATGAGCTGAAAGCTCGAAATCCGGATCGTTGGAAAACAACTTACTGAGAGTAGGAACTATCATTTTAAAAGTATACTACATGCATGGAAAATCGAGAACAACAAATAGAAGTGTTAGATGTTCGATTATCAGATAAAGAACTACTAGATAAATAATGGCACAGATGCTTTAAAGCTTTAAGGTTCAGAACTAAGTTATTTTTTTCACTTTTCATGATTCTGTGTCCCTGTGTACTGTAACAATTGATAACCCCTCAACTTGTAGCTTGTTGAAAGTTTTTGTAATGAAGGGCATATTTCTTTTTATTTTTTAAAGTTGTTAACAGTTCTTTACATGTTCCATTTGAGAAGATTTTTGTTTCAGGCTACAAATAGTAGTCTCTATGACGATCATGTAGTTCCTGGCAATGTTCATTTCACTTACATTTATACTATTGTCAACCCATTGAAAATGCCAACAAGGAGTGCTTGTGACATAGCCCAACCGTATAAATTATTGACATCATACTGAAGGAAAGTACAATGTTGACATTCATCCAGTTCCGATAAATATGCATTATTCGCAAAAATATGTTCATTAAATGCATATCGTAGTCAATTAAGAGCTTAATTCATTGCTGTGCTTGAGACCTGCATTCCAGCCGAATACAGGTGTTAGGTATTCTAAAAAATGTAAAATTATAAGGTAACCAAGAACACAGTTTGGTTACACTAGTCATAATAATATTATTCTGACTTCTTTCACTCTAAGATTTTTATCAATAAGCAGTCATACGCACATCCATAGAACCTTATTTCACTAGCACAATAATGATGTAAGCCAACGTACTATGGTTATTTGGAGGTCGTGAGATGCGGTCTGGTGTGACGTAGGTTTTAGAAAAAAACATTTTCTTCATCGTGCCAACGTTTTGACTTTTATTGAGATCATCTTCAGGGCTCGAACTGTTTGTTTTCCGTGTAGATGTCATTCTTGTCTGTCGTGTTAGGGGCACTCTCACACCCTTTGAGCCCTGCAGACGATTTAAATAAAGATCGAAACGATAAAGAAAATATTTTTCTAAAATCTACGTCACACCAGACCGCATCTCACGACCTTCAAATAATCATGACGTAACGGTCACTAAACACCACACATTTGTACATACTATGGTAAACTTAAACATTGAGGTCTGAGAATGAAAAGCATGATCCAATTTACAAATTGTCGTGCACATATCTTGATACTAATACATATCTTATTACATACTTCAACTTGACGGTTTTAAGGTAATGATCGAGATATTCGCACAAGTTTTTGATATTATATTTTGTCCATTCATTGCCTGATCAGAAACAGGCAGCCCAGTCAGCAAACAAATAAAATTATATTTTGCAGAAAGATATTGAAAATTTAATTTATCTACAGAATCAAAAAAATTGTAATATAAAACCACTTTCCTCGTAACTAATTTCAGTTCGGCTTCGTTAAAACACTTTTTTGCGTTGTAAAATTGATCTCGTGGCAGGTTATCGACTAAATATTAGAAAAAATGCACTATTAACCTACATATATATATATATATATATATATATATATATATATATATCAGTGAAACAAATTGGAATTCAATTTATGCCATAACCGCCTTTCTTATCTATTTTCATCCATACATCCTGTGCACTCCAAGTATTAAGTATTATCCAATGGTATTTTCAAAAGTGGGCAATAGAAATCCCAGAATCACGTATTTATGTCATCACCAATTATTTCACTTATCATAAGTTCGAGGTAAACATATCTAAAATCTGATTACTACATGATATCAGTGTAAATATCACTTAAAACGATGGGTAAAAACGTGTAGTTTTCAATTAGAATTTTAACGTTCTACAGGCTCTGAAGTTTCCTGACAACAAATATTAAAAAAACAGGGTTAAAAATTTAAAACTAGACTCAAAAATACTAAATATATTTTTTTTTTCGACGAGTTTCCGTTCAAGAGAAATTCATCCGAGCCATCTACGAACACCCTATCTATCAAGCTATTGTTTAAATGTTGCAAAATATGTTAAGTAAAACTCATAAATTAAATATAATTAATACAATAAAATAATATTGAATTAACTAATGGAAAGGTCTTTTTTTTGCTCCTCGAGGCCTGTGCTGCGTTCCGCCTGATTTGACTGCTGGGAAACAAAGAATATGAAAGCGCTCATTGAATTTAAAATTAGAATGCAAAGTGGAAAAACAAAGTTGCCGGGTCGTCGGATTTGCTTTCAGCAGAAGATGGGAAAAAAGAGGAAAGTTAGAAGGCTACGTCCCTACTTTCCGTCCAATTTCTTTCTTCTCGCACTTCCTCCTTTCATCGGGCGCTTAGATTAAAAATTCTGACTTTACCCCGTCCGACTATCAACTACACTTCTGCCATTATATTACCCCGTTTTGTCTGATATAAAAGTTGAGATTTATAAAAGTATTTCAATTTTGTTCTTATTTTAAAGTTCTGCTTTTTTTTAGTAGCAGGTTTGCCATTTCAAAGACAAAAGGTTAACACACCTTGGCAAATTGTTTATCATGTGACACATGTTCGTCTAGAAGGAGTATAAGGTGAATTTAAAGGAGAACATTATTTGTTGTGGTGAATGTGAAGAGACCAGGTAGATTAGATCCTGCTTGTCATTCAACGCTTCTATCAACAGTCAAGGGAAAATTTCCCATTGAAAATGCTGCACACTCTACCTCTCAGCATCCGTTTAAAAATATTCCTTTAAAGTGTTCCGTTCAGTAGTAAAACAATAATATACTTTTTAAATTTAACACATGAAAAATTGGTTTAATAATAAGCTATTCTTAAAGTTATTAGGATTATGTGTGTCGAGATAATGTTCGTTCAAAGCATCACATTTTCCACCATTTGAATTTTAATAAGCAATAAAAAATCATATTTATGATATAAAAGCCAGCTTTTTTGTACATAATATTATTATACGTTTAAACTTTGAAGTTGGAGGGATTAAGTTTTCTATATAAAATAACATTATATTAATGTTGTAGAGAAGACGAAAAACACATTAGTCATTCATTTCTTATTTTAAAATATTATACATGTTCTACTGGTTTAATCTCAAAAAATCAATAAAATTAAATAAAGTTTAAACAGGTGAACGAGCAAAGATAAAAAAATTGTATTATTGCATCGTCAGTAAGACCGTGTTTTTCAAGGTATTTCCATTCTTTATAAACATCCTTTTTCCGTCTCGGTATTTTATTTTTATTATTAAATTTCTTTCTCGTTGCTCGTTTCAAGTTTTCTTTTACGGCTTTGTTAACAAAAGATGAGAGTGTCTTGGGGATAATTTTCTTTCTGGATCTAGCGTGGAAAGATGGGTAATTAAAGGAAAATTGCTTTTGGGCGGATCGAACCTTTGCCATCTCTTATGTAGAAGCCCCGCAGGCTATAAAAAGCCATTAAATACTTCAAAGGCATCGTTGGATATATTACCTGATGCAAAACTTGCTCATCTCACATTTCACTTCAACTGTGGAACATTTGATAGATGCCATCAAGTTTGAAATTCATAAAATTTATAACCGAGCCTTTTTAAAAAGATACTTGATTTTACGACAAATCCTTCACAAAAACCTTCCTTTGGAGATTTAATGTTTCTGATAACTTGTTTAAATATTTTTATGGCCTCATATTTCCTATATTAACCAAGTCAGAATAAAACGGTATTTTATCTAATAAGGAGGGGTAGAAATTCCAAGGATACGATGGGAAATGAACCCATGACCTCAGGGTCTACCACTCGACAGTCAAACGGCTATGAGGGTTTTGCCCTCAATAAAATCGTTTTTGTCTTTCTGTTATCATTTATTTTGTAGTTATTTTAGCAAATCCACCAATAAAAGACAAGAAGGTCAGTGTTAACCATTGACTCTTGTCATGTACGATTTACAGGAAGGGGAAAGGAACCCTACACGTAACTATTAACGACCGCAAAGTTTAGCCCTTGACAAATTAAATTAGACGATATGGTCGAAGGAGTGTGAGATCCGTTTAAGGGGCTATTAATTACTTACTGGAGAAGGACCGCCCATCTAATTGGTGAAAATGAGCCATGTATCGAATTAGATTAGTAAGACAAACAGAAAGTTGTCTCCCGAAGCTTGAGTAAATTTGTTAAAGCTGCAGTCCCTCTTGGGGGGTGTGTAAATAAAACGGCTCCATTTACTTCCCCCAACCTAATTGAAAATTGTATTCCCTTCTAAGAATCAAAGAAAGTTCTATGTCGGCCATTTACTACATATAATAAAGAGAAAAAAAAGGTTATTCATTATTTAAGAACAATCATGACCAAAGATCAATTTAAAAAACATATCCTATTTTACTTCTATTAAGTACATTGGACTGATATTTCAAAAAATTTATGATATCGAATAATCTTACGTACAATTTTCATGAGATTTTTTCTTTTTACCTGCGGGGGTGCTGAAAATGAAATTTGGTTTGTCAATATTCGCTGGGTTGTTCTGTCAGGCGCGTTTCGGTATTTTTCTTCATCAATACATGTGATTTCTATGACGACAACATTTTTTTATGTGTTTGGTGATCGTGTGGTTTCCTGTTGTAAATAATTATTCAGAAATCGTGAGATGCGATCTGGTGTGACGTAGGTTTTACAAAAACATTTTCTTTATCATGCCAACGTTTTGATCTTTATTGAGATCATCTTCAGGGCGTGGGATTTAAAAACATAGTTTAAATTATACAAATACATGTAGGATGTGGAAAAAAATTGAATTTTTACAATGCAAAAACAAATTATATTCAATCAAAGTATTTGTACTCACTCAAAGTGTTTGTTTTCTGCGTAACATTTTCTTTATCGTGCCAACGTTTCGATCTTTATTGAGATCATCTTCAGCGCCTGGGATTTATAAACGTTGTTTAAATTTTACTAATACATGTAGGATCTGAAAAAATGAATTTATAAAATGGTAGAAATTTTAGATTAAAAAAATAAAAAAAATAAGTAAAATGAATTTGTACAATGCTAAAAAACATATTAGATTTAAAAAAAAGTTTATACCATGCTAGAAAATTTTAGATTCGGAAAAAAAGAATTTATACAATGCTAGACAATTGTAGATTCAATCAAAGTATTTCTACTCTCTTTTTTTATAAATGAATGGAGGGATGAATGTGTCGAGGTTATCTTCGATTGCCGTGGCCTTTGGTGAATTATTTAATTTTTTTGTATTGTTACCTATTTAATAAGTATAACATAAACAACCATAACTAAAAAAAAAACCCGGATCTATTTTAGTAAAAGAATATAAATATATGATAACCTCATACTTGGCCGTGGCGTAATGGAGGTGTAACATAGCACTAATGCCCATCTTATCTTGTCTCGATAACAGGATAGCTGTTTTATTCGATTGAAGATAGGTTGCGAGAGTACAGGGGCAATAAAAAATACGAACATTATCATCATCATCATCGTCATCGTCGTCGTCATTATCATCATCTTCATCATCATCACCATACTTGACTCAACAACCCGCCAGTGGTCAAGGTCTCATGCAACTAAGTCTATCAGTACTCTCGGCCTTCCAATCCGCAACAGGGCCCATGTATCCTATTCCGCTCTATCTATCCAGCGCAGCTTCAGACGCCCCCGTCGTTTATAAATCTTTTCTTTCATAGGCAACTTTGAACAAAGTCCTCATCCATTCTGGCCACATGCCCAGAACACCTCAATCTACCAATCTTTATTAACTGAACTACGTTTCCGTCCTGATATTGACCTCATAACCTCTGTATTAGTTCTTCTTACGCCACCTAGAGTTACTGCTATCAAAAAGCGTTCTGAAATTTTACGGTAATATTTTCCATTCGGATCAGCTGGTCGACCTGGGCTTTGGACAAAAACCGATATTAGGAGAAGTAGGTAAGGACTGCAATGTAATTAGTGTCGTACAGAGACGTAGTTTGATAGAGTGGGATAGGAAGTGGCTGTTCAAATGACCCACCCGTTCAAAATAGCAGTGGTTATAGACAAAGCTATTCACGGTGTTAAAGGTGTAGCGCCTACCTCTACCTGGTCCGCCAGATTACCACGTACCATATTGAGTTTTGTTCCCACAAGTGGTGTCTGTTCTATGCAGGGACTTGGGAAGCAGCGTGCCAACGGGTTACACGTTCACTCAGTTCACCATAGTATAATTAAATTTACAACATAAGCAATAATTACATTGCATGCATGCACATATAAACACAAATCCTATACAGATTTAGGCATTACGTTTACTGTTCCTAGTAAGCATGGAGGAGGAGCAGATCTGAAGGCTATGAGGTACCCTACCACGAGTCTAGGGTGCTGATGGCCAATGTCGAACACATCCTAAATCAACTGATTTCCGTACCTCAACAAAATGAAACAGTGCTAATATAAATGAAAAAATACGAACTTTAAAAATAAATAAAACGCTAGCCGTGTATTGAATTTTTTCAGGGGTGTTGAAAATAGTAATAAATATTTGCAGTTGAGAGGGTCGAAAGGAAATAAAATTGTGAGGTTGTTGCATGTGAGACAGCTCCTCTAGAAGAATGAGTTTTATTCTGGCGTTCGGACGTTGAGAAATAGGAGAGATTAGAAGAGTGAAATCCCGACCACCTGCCACACACATCCCACAGTCGAGCCGACTTTATCCCTGAATATATTTTCCTTCCAAGACCCATTATAAAAAAATCCTCCGGAAATATAAAATAAAATTCTACAGCAGAGAGAAAAAAAAATTAAATATGAACTTAACTGGTGACTTAGTAAGTTTATTTAAACGAAGTATTTTTTCATACCTGGAAAGATGTGTCCTTAGCTCAACATATACAACCGTATAAATTTCGGGCTATTTGTATCATCAGCTTTCAATTAATCTTACTGTTTAATTGAAAATTCTTAATTAAAGAAACGAAATATGAAAACCGAAAGAATCAATATTTAAACATTAATTATGATTAACCCGCAGTCTGAGTTCGATTCCCACTGTCGCCTCTGACCTTTATTTTCATATTACCATTCTCTCCCAACTACATATGATGAAACAATCAACGGGCTGTACTCTGTCTAATGTGCAAGTTAAAAAGCCATTAAAAAAATATGACTTTACTAATACTGATTTTACTATTATTCCAACATCAAAATTACAAACTTAGGAACCACTTTCTAATTGTCAGTCTAATAAATCGTTGCTTGTGCGATTGGTGTTTCAATTTTCTCAATAGCCTGTTAATTTACCGTTCTAATTATGGGTCTAAACCCAGGGCAATTAGCTGTAGAAGAAATTTAATTAACTGATTCCAACAGAGTTTTGCTAACGGATAGAAAATTGGTAAACTTTCATAGCCTGATTGGAAAGCGATTGTGAAAAAATCTTATGCCGTGTAATTCATTTATATAAGCTCAACTCCGCATATACAGAACTGAGTTTATGAATCATCTACTTAGGGCCCCACACCACCATGTTGGTTTAACCCTAGATTTATTTACGTCATTTCATTTACATATTGGGTAACTACAGCCTGGGGTAAATTTGATCCCATAGTTTGAAATACAATTTTCTCTACATTTTCCTTTGCAATAATATTTTAGAATACGGACATCAAGAAAACAAACTCAAACATTAATCAAAGCGCAAAATATTTATTAAAAATAATGTGAGGTGTTTAGTGACCGTTAGCCATTGATTATTTGGAGATCATGAGGTGCGATCTGGTGTGACGTAGGGTGTGAGACCTGAAGATGATCTCAATAAAGATCGAAACGTTGGTATGATAAAGACAATGTTTTTGTAAAACCCTCGTCGGGGGCCGCGGTAGCCGAGTGGTTAAGACGTCAGACTCTCGGCTATTAGATCCCGCGGTCGTGGGTTCGATCCCCACCGTCGCCTCTGNAAAAAAAAAAAAAAAAAAAAAAAAAAAAAAAAAAAAAAAAAAAAAACCTAGACCGCACCTCATGATCTCCAAATAATCATTGGTTAACGAGATCATAATTATTTGGAGATCATGAGGTGCGGTCTAGAGGGACGTAGGTTTTACAAAAACATTGTCTTTATCATGCCAACGTTTCAATGTTTCTTGAGATCATCTTCAGGGCCCGCGATTTATAAACATTGCTTGAATTTGACAAATGTAGGATGTGGAAAAAAATGAAATTATAAAATGCTACAGAATTTTTTGGATTAAAAAAATGAATTTCTGCAATGGTAGAAAATTTTAGATAAAAAAGAACGAATTTATACAAAGCTAGAACATTTTAGATCATTATAAATCATAAAATAACCTGAAGATGATCGTAATAAAGCTCGAAACGTTGGTATGATCAAGACATTTTTCTTCTAAAGCCTACGTCACACCAGACCGACCTCACAATCTCCAAATAATCAATAAAATTAATAAAATAATTAGGAATACTCAAATCTAACACCAAAAAATTATTTGAAAGGAAAAATACAAAATATGGCGATATTTTTTTAGAAAGAGCAGACTAGAATTATCAAACAGATATACAAATAGGGAACTTCTGGAAAACATAATGTTTGGTCTTATTGAGACTCATCAGCAATGAACACATTTTGGCACTCGGTATCGCGGTTATCGCCTTTCACACACTGAGCAGAGCATGTTCGTAATTCTGACTTACTTTCTGTCACAAAGTGAACATCTCACACGGTTGTCAAAGGTTACGAGGCAAAGTGGCTGATGGAAGGGGTTGATTCGTCCCCCAAAACATTGAGTGTTTTCAGTGGTTTTGGTATGTTTTGGAATTGGGATCTAACTACGATATGAAGTTTCAGAAGTTGGTAGCCCAAATTAAAGAAAAAGCTTTTCTAGGGACATCATTTTCTTTTAGTCTTAAATTTTCAATTGAAAGCAATTGCATACAATACAATAAAAATACTTACTTATTTAAAGTATCAAAAATTATTGAACAGTACAATCTCTTGGAATGATTGTTGCACATCTAGTACTTATAGAAACATATATGAATTTAAATAGTCCCATTAACCAAACTAAATATTTAAATTAATTTATTAATTTGTATGGGAAGGTGGCTGAGTTAAAAAAGTAGACTAAAGAGCGGGATTCGAACCCACCCGTATGACACCCTCCACATCCATGTCGTTGGTTCTAGACCCGCAAGTGACACGAATTTTTCAAGTTACCCAAATGGTAGGGTTATTGAATGTGAGATGTTGGAGGCAATATCATAAAAATACACATTGAATGATTACACGTCACTTAACATGATTATTCATTTTATAATTTTTATTTTGGTATTACAATAGTTGTACTACCATATTTATTGATTTTTTTATTTATAGTATTCGAGATGTATTTATCATTACTTATTGTATTCCAGTTGTATTAATCATTATTTTACTATTGAATTTATTGCGAATACAAAATTAGATAATTTTTTTAGAACCTTAACAATAACTAAAACATTTCACATAAATAATTAGAACTTTCTAGAGTTCCTTGTTAAGGATGAAGATTTTTGTCTCCAATTAAATGTAAGTTAATGAATATTAAAATTTATTAAATAAGTGTGTAATTATGTAATTTCGAATGCAATTAAGAAATAGAACAATACGGAAAGGAAAAAAGGAAAACAGCATATAACTGCAAACTTTGTACTGTTTAATGTTATAAAGCTTCGTGAAAATGCCGAAGAAAAGAGATACAATAAAAACGACCCTTACTAAGCGATAATATCTCAAAAATAATTAGGTTCTTGAGATATAAAAATTATTTACATTGAGGAGATAGGTTTATCGCTAAACTTTTAATATTTACAAGCCAGTGGCATTTTTTGTATATTAAAACTCAATGTTTATAGAGCTTTCACGAATTTTCTATCCGCAATTTACAGTAAATAAGAAATATTTTAGCCTATTTTTTGTGCTTAAATTCTCGCTAAAAAGTTCCATTAATTTTCCCCAGGATCCATCAGTAACTGTCCAGTTTAATGACCCCTGAATTAAATTATAGAAAATCGCGTCACCGTAATTGCCTGGACGGCGTCTAATAAATTTTCAGTTGTACCGTATATTGATTTCATTAATTAACTCTGATGTCGCCTTTACTGGAATACAGCTCTCGTAATTACGAATTCGACAGCTGAACGTAAATTGAAATAATGCAAGCGTAGCCATGCTACAATCAACTATAAAATTAATTAAATAAAGCGTAAAAGCTTTGTAAGCGGCGAAGGAAAGATGACGTAACAATCTACATATTTGCTTCCCTAGTCAGCGTAAGCGATAGCTACTTAGTGTAGTGGAAGGCAAGGTTTTAGATTTTGTTCTAGCTTGAGTGGACTGTATTTTTCGATGTTACGGGGGCGGTTTCAATAATAATTACAAAATATATATATAAATTAAATTGGCAACAAGCGTTTCTCACTCACCTCCGGTTGAAGCTTCCTTCGGCGAACGTGGTAAGGGGGGAAACAGGAGGATAAGACGATCGGGTTGGGAAAAGGACCATGGACAACCCTTACCTGGGCTTCTAGGTGTTACCTCAACCTTTGGCCACAACGATCGGCTGGTCCCAGATAGAGAAATCCTGGTGGCTCGAACAAACAGCCAAGAAAAGGACACATCGCGTGCGAATCGAGACGAAACAGACTGAGCACTAACGAAGACTCTTAAAGGAGGGAAAACAATTGGCCCTACGTAGGGCCCCCTCTCATCTGTTCCACCTCGCACTCTCTCACTCGAAATATATATTCTCATTACCAAAGTAAAATATCTTCCTAAATAGGCGCGAACAGATTTTGAATTTGGATTTACATAAGCTAAAATCGACACATGTACGGGCGTAGATAGAAAAATGTGCCGAATTGAGCCTATTAGCAAGCTTCTCGTATCCCCCGGCAATTCCTACTATTGCTACAGTAAATTGCTGGCAGACTCGAGAATCACCAGGTAGCAAAATTGTGCTCCGTGGAGGGGGGTGCTGTCAACAGCTTGGTCAATTCAGCACCCAACGCATGCACGTTCATTCTTAAATACATTCACTCGTATTTACATAACAATCAGTCAATTAGGTTGATGGAGTACTCGATGTTCCTCCATCACTCTTCACACATATTGTGCAACTAATTGAAGATCATTGAGGTACTTGATATTCCGCGATAGACCCTTTCTCATTCACGCTAGTAAATACTCACTGTCAGCACATCTTTTACACAGAAGTATGTGGCTAACAAAGTTTAGGGTCACTGGGGTACTCGATATTCCGCCATTGACCTACTCACATCACACATTCACGCTAATAAATACATTCTCTCTCAACACAAACTGTGTATATACAATTATTATTACTGTATTTAATAGAATAACCCCGTTTCCTCTAAGTATCTGAACAAGGGACCCAAATACTCGCTGCCGTGCTGAAGCACAATTCTCAAATCGGGTGGCATTCCTGCGCGCTCTCTGTATGGCGCCAAAGAATTGAACCCTTCAATTAAGTTGGGGGTAAGGTTCTATATATTAATAAACAAGTGGGTATATTCTTCAACACTTATTATAATGTGTATTTACAATACCGTCGTAAATGTACACAAAAAATAACAATTCTTGATTGAATCTATTAAAAAAGCGAATTATCCCAAACGACGGTCCCCACGATTATCGTCCCACCGCCTTTCCGGTTTCTCGACTGCCGTCCTCACTGTCGCTGGCTGTCTGAGTCCAGTTATTGACTCCCATCGGTGCTTTTGTTCCGAATCGACTACTGGAGTCGACTGTTCACTGCCTGGATTGAGTTTTCTTAATAGACTGAGGACAGTCTTCTGAGTGACTACCGTTGGGTGAGTACTTTGGTCTTGGCTTACTTTTGAACTGTAAGGCCACACAGGCCCAAATAACTGCGAGTAATTCAAGTTCGGTTTCACTATAATTACACTCCGCTTCTTTCAACGCCGACTGGTATCTCTCGACCTCATCCTTCTATTGTGATAGTACGGTCCCCAATGTACGGAAAGTCGCACAAATATGATTCTCGTCAAGGTTTCCCTAACAGCTGCGTGAATTTATATGCATCACAATGCAAGATCCCAGACTGCTAGGATTGTTGCTGACTACTTGGAACGAGCTTCACTTCATGTTGGGAGTTGTCACAGGAGGTTGTTGGATGAGTATAAAAGTATTCCACAGCACTATATTCGATACCTCATAAAATCGATGCCACGTGGAATGCCACCGGTGATCAACGTAGATGAGGAAATACTCCGTACTTACTTGAATATTTTCATTGTTTTCATAACAACATTTTTGGTTAAATCGTTCTATTCAGTTTGATTTTTTTAATTAGCTATATCTTATATTTTTTTTTAAATATCCCGAATACAACAAAAAATAAAAATTACAACGATTGCATGTATTTACTAAAAAACAGGGTTGGCCTTTTTTTTGGTTATCGGTGTAAATACATGATCCCTTGAGCTATCGTGACTTCGATCCACTCGGACCCTAACTTCCCATCTCAACCCCACCTTTTGAAATTTTCCTCCTTTTTGCTATTTTTCAAATAAAACAAATAGTTAGTTAAAAGAATAAAAAAATTAACTTTAAACGAATCAACAATAAGACTCAGTCACCCCACCACAAATGAATCAGTAGGTTTCCGTTGTTTGCCATACATTAGTGAATTATCGCAAAAAGTTAGTAAAATTTTTAAACAAGAAGGTTTTAGAATAGCTTTTAGAATACAGGTTCACTTAAAAACATCCTATCAAAACCTAAAGACAAAATAGACAACTTGGCAAAAAGTGGGGTTTACCAACTTAATTGCAATGATTGTGATATTAATATATAGGACAAAGCGGTAGGGAAATAAAAACAAGAGTAAAAGAACACTTGCCTAAATCGAGCAAATTTTCGGAATTTAAGGATCATCTGAAAGAAACAAAACATAATTTCAATTCAAATTTAAATACAAGAGTGTTACATAGTTTCAACAAAGGGAAAGAACTAGATTGGTTTGAGAAATTTGAAATTAAAAAATGTAAAATTGAACATGGTGATAAATGCATTAATAATATAACAGATTTTGATCTACCTCCCATTTTAAATATGTACATAAATAATATCAAACATCC